>NW_008458264.1:0-684 GCF_000622305.1 Nannospalax galili
GAGAGAGAGAGAGAGAGAGAGAAACATTAAATTGAATTGGGCAGGGGACAGTAAGGTGAGATAGGGAGGGGAAGGGATGTAAATATCAAATTATATTGTATGAAAAATCTCAAAATTCAATAAAAAAGGGAAAAAATTCCTAGGAGTAAATTACAAAATGAATATTTTTTTTTACAAAGCACTCATGAATACAAAGACAATGTTTCCTTATAGTTTATACCCTTTCAAGTGCATATAACAAATTTCCAAACATATTTGGGGAAGGAAACGTGACGTGATTGCTGACCTGAATTGAGTTAAAAACTCAAAATATCTGAGAGTATATTTTCTTCATATTCTTGAATGACAGTTATTTATCATGTCTCTCCCATTAAGGGCTTTGTAATTTTCAATAACAGCAAAAAGAAATGACTGAAAGTATTATTTTCCATTCCACCCTTAAAAACAGCTTCAAAGATATTTGTGAAAAGAGGTAGGAGGGAAGCAAAATCATTTGGCAGGAGCTACAAAATGTCTCGTTACCCTGAAACCTTAAGACTTTACTCCTGCTACAGATCTTGGGTGGCCGTACCTTCCCCACTTCTATCTCCCTTGAATCCTCCTTTTTGTGGGCTACTGGAAGTACTAGTCACCTTTGCTTTCCTCATTTGAAAACTATGAACAACCTTGATACTACTTGAAAGA
>NW_008458265.1:0-684 GCF_000622305.1 Nannospalax galili
GTGATGTCACAGTGGGGCATTGTGAAGACATATTGGAGCATTGTGATGGCATATTGGGGCATTGTGATGGCATGATGGGGATTTGATGGCACATTGAAACATTATAATTATATATTGGAGCAATGTGATGGCATATTGAACACTGTTGTGGTACACTGGGGCTTTGTTATGGCACATAGGGGCATTGTGATGACACAGTGGTGCACTGTTATGACACACTGAGCATTTCATGGCACATTTGAGCGCTGTGATGACACATTGGAGGAGAGTGATGGCACATTGGTCATTGCGATGCCACACTGTGGCCTCTGATGGCACATTGAGCATTGATATGTTTCATTGGAGCTTTGTAATGACACATTGGAGTATTTCGATGTCACAATGGAGCATTGTGATGGTAAACTGGGGCATTGTAATAGCAAGTGAAATATTGTAATAGCAAATTGGAACATTGTGATGACACTTTGGGGCATTGTTATGGTGCCCTGACATTGTGATGACACAGTGCAGCATTGTAAGGGGACATAGAGCATTGTGATGGAATATTGAGCATGGTAATGACACATTGGCTCAATGTGAATACGTATTTGTGAATTCTGATGGTCCATTCAGGGCATTGTGAAAACATTCTGGAGCATTGTGATGACACATTGGGGCATTGTGAGGGGACACTGAGCACTGAGA
>NW_008458266.1:0-684 GCF_000622305.1 Nannospalax galili
CTGTCTTCACAGCCTCCCTTCCTTCTTTCTTACACACATCTACATCACATTACTCTTTGTTTGACTGCCTCAGTTAGTCCACGGACTTCCCACCTGTGATGACTTGGTAACTAGGACCTGGGATTACTCCCAGGAATCACACCATCTCTCTACCAATGCCCTTCTCTCACAGTATCCCCAAGCCCAGAACTTGCAAGCATTCCCCTAGAGTCCTACAGTGGTGCTATCCATACACCACTTAGTTTCATATGAGCCTTTCTTCCAGCCTGGAAAGATCATCCTCTGCCTTTTATTCGACATTTTGACGGAGGTTCTCAGTCATTTCTCAAAGGTAACCTGACCCCAACCCAATTCTTAATTCACTTAGCACAAATAAGCTCTTTCTCTCCCTTTTACCATGTTAGCATCATTCTCCAGTCTCATTTCTTCCCCTCCCACACATCAGAAGATCCCACTGGTGGCTGAGAACACAGTATATTCTGTTTGCATCTCTGCCCTCCAACTACAGCCATACTCATGTCCCCACTTTTCTGGTTCCCAGATGCCTCTCTGCTCCCCTGAAACTTATTAGCTATCAGGCTCCATAATTGTTTTTATTAGTCATTTTTCAGTTCTGAGGATCAAACTCAAAACCTTACACATGCTAGGAGAGCCCTCTACAACTGAGTTACACACCAGGGCTCC
>NW_008458267.1:0-684 GCF_000622305.1 Nannospalax galili
TGACTAAATCATTTTAATGGGGGGTGGAGACGTAGATTCTTTTTGCTTGCTTATATGCAAGTACACCCAGGCCCTGCAATGCGCACAGAAGTCAGAGGAGGTGTTGGATCCCCTGCAATTGTTAGCTGCCATGTGGGTGATGAGAACCAAACCAGGGTCCTCTGCAAGAGAACCAGTGCTCTTAGCAATTGAGCCATCTCTTCAGCCCAACCCAGATGTTTTAAATCTAAGAACTACAAAACATGATTCTACTCCTAAAGCACTTTACAGGCCACAATGCTAACAACTTGGTGTAACTCAGAGTAACCTCACCATGTTTTATGCTTTCTTATTAATCCTGGATTCCCTGTTTCAATTATGGAGACCCCTTGCAGTCTTTCCTACCACATCACGGAATCACTTTCTAGAAAAAAAGAATGCAGTTTATAAATCCTACAACAGAATACGTCAAGTTTCCCCGTCAAACTAGGCATCAAATAAAATCCTGTCACGTATTCAAATATAAAAACTTCATTATTTGAATTCAAACCTTCTGTAACAGGTTTTCCCTTGGGTTTTCTTTTTCTATTCTTACCTTAACTGGCAAGGAACTGATGAGGATAAAAACTCAATTTTAAGAGCCAGGTGTGATGGCCACACCTTTAATCCCAGCACTCAGGAGGCAGAGGCAGGCAGGTCTCTGTG
>NW_008458268.1:0-684 GCF_000622305.1 Nannospalax galili
AGGATCAAGTACAGTGTTTGACATGGTATCTCCTGCTGCTGCTGATGTAGCTGCAGACATACTGAACATGTGTAGACTCTTCCCCGGGTTGCCTAGGCAGACATGGATAAACGAAGCATATTCAAAATTAGGGCAGTCATATATACTTACCTGAAATATCTTTTGATTAATGAAGAGAAATGTAGAGGATATTAATATACTTTCCAAATTAAGAAACTGAAAACCTCTTTTTTATTTTCATAATCATTTTCTTCAGCAAGAGCACATAAAAAGATTGGTTTTGTGAATAATGCATAGAGAAAATCATTAGTGTGATTGTTTGTTCTTGTGTCATTTTGAATGAATTACATAAATCTGCAGGTATCATATTTCAATGTGAGTGTGATAAAATGTGAAAGAGATGAGTGAGGTTGCTGTGGCAAAGAGATGAGGTAAATGTGCCCACAGATTTTCTGAGTAGAATAAGATTTCACGGCTTTTTCCTTGGATCTGGTCTAGGGATTGTGGTGATGGTGCCCCAGGTACCCTTGAGATTTCCCTATGTGTTTGTAGGCCATAAATGTCCCAATAACCTGTGAATTTAAGATTATCTGGGTTGCCCATTCTTCTGTTGAGTATATGTACTTTACAGAATGTAAAAGAAAAGAAGAATTGGTGTGCAGATCACAGGAATCAGAGGCAGAG
>NW_008458269.1:0-684 GCF_000622305.1 Nannospalax galili
GTAGTGAAACTTGTATCAACCAGCCTCAGGAAGTGTTTTACCAGAAGCAAGATTCTCAGGTTAATTCTACCACGGACAAGCTATACTTAGGATCTACCAGTTAAGAAGTTGTCTCATTCAGTAACTTCCCAGTCTCCTCTTATAGAAGGAACAGCAGTGATCCCTTCAGGCATCTTATTTTTCCCTCTATACAAATCAGTATCCAGTGGACCCAGAGCCCTTGTTCAAATGGTAAAGCGACCTATAGCGCAGATCTGGGAAAAGCTACATTCAAGCATCACCTGCTTCAGCTGCTCTAAACCAGCAGCTGAAGGATAGAGGTAAAGAGACCACCTTAAGGGGAGAGAAGACTAGAGGAAAATTAGTTGTTTTCATTGATTCATGGAGCTCCCTCCACACTTTGACAAGCAATGCCAAGTTACTAAACAAGCAGAGTCTACAGCAGAGGACTTGGGGTGGCAAGCAGGAGAAACTGGGAAGGCAATGGTGAGTACTTCCAGTTCCTGCCTGAAGCATGCTTCCTAGCTCACAGCAATGGCTCTGAAGAATCTCTCCCTCTGATAAATGTTCCCCAGCTTTTGTGTTAGGGCATCAACATCCTGGACCTTTTGTCCCATGTTGAACTAGGTGGGGGTGAAAAGTAAATGTGATATTTGTACTAAGTGAACATTAAAAAAAAAAAAA
>NW_008458270.1:0-684 GCF_000622305.1 Nannospalax galili
TGGCCTTGAACTCACAGAGATCCACCTGCCTCTGCCTCTCAAGTGCTGGGGCTACAGGCGTGAGCCACACACCCTCACATAAAGTCTTAATGAGACCTTATGAAGTGTACAAGGTAAACAGTCTGACGTACTTTCTCAAACTGAGGGTCACCAACTCTGACTAGTGAGAAGGGACATAGTGAATTAAGGAAGCACAAAGACTGCCACCCTGAGCTAATACCAGAAAAGGGCTAGAAGCTATCCCACTCCTTCCTGCAGTAAACACTACAACTATAAGTATGGAATCTGGGCAAGAGACCTAGGACACCACATGCATACACCCAGTTGTCCCAAATGCTCATTGAAGGAAAAGAATAACTAACTTTTAGGCAGTTTTCACATATAGAACTTGGGAATTAGTAGGTCTGAGGCAATGATCAGAGAACCTTTGTTACCTGTCCTCATATAAAACCCGCAGGTATGCAGTGCTAACACACAGCACTTGGGAGGTAAGTAAAAGCAAATGCTGAGACAGAGCTTGTATCTCAACACAGACTGACATCCAAATGAAGAATTGGAAATTAGATGCAACAAGTAGGGACTCAAATGCCTGAGTCCAATCCCTGGGACCCCCACATGCTACCAAGGAGAGAACTGACTTTTGCAAGTTGTCCTCTGACATCCACACAGAAACACAAATAAATA
>NW_008458271.1:0-684 GCF_000622305.1 Nannospalax galili
GTGACATGACCATGTGCACGTCAGAGGGCGCAGCTGACACCACAATCTGCACGTTAGAGGTGGCAGGTGACACCAACATCTACACGTCAGTGGGGGCTTGTGACTCCATCATCTGAACGTGAGAGAGCGCAGGTGACACGACCATCTGCACGGCCATGTGGGCAGGTGACAGGACCATTTGAACGTCAGAGTGGGCAGCTGACACGACTCTCAGCACGTCAAAAGGGGCAGGTGACACGAACATCTGCACATCAGATGGGCATGTGACACGACCATGTCCACGTCAGAGAGTGCAGGTGACATGACCATCTACACGTCAGAGGGGGCAGGAAACATGATCATCTGCACGTCAAAGTGTGCAGGTAACACGACCTTGTGCACATCAGAGGGGGAAGGTGACAAGGCCATATGCAAGTCAGAGGGGGCAGTTGACATGACCGTCTGCATATGAGAGCGTCAGATGACAAGGCCATCTGCCCATAGAGGGGACAGGTGACATGAATATCTTTATGGCAGACAGGGCAGGTGACACAACCATGTGCACGTCAAAGTTGGCAAGAGACAGGACCACGTGCGTGCACGACAAAGTATACATGTGACATTACCATGTGCATGTCAGAAATGGCAGATGACACGACTATCTGCCCTTCAGAGGGGGCAAGTGACACGATGATCTGCATGTCA
>NW_008458272.1:0-684 GCF_000622305.1 Nannospalax galili
AGCAATCACTCACTTTCTAATTGGATTTAAAATCTGCTTCATAAGATGCTCCACACCTGACATTGATATGAGGCCTAGGATCCTGTTGATAAATAAGTCACCAGCCATAGAGGAGAGCCTAATACTATTATTCTGCTAAGTAGGCAGAACATTAAAATAGATATGGTAGTCAAGTGATTCCTAATGACTTACTGTTATGCCCATAGACTAATATATCTTTCAGCTCTCACCAGAGAAGCTTCTTTACGAAGCCGATGAAGATTAAACCAAAAGCCCACAACTAGGCAATGTGCAAAGAATAAGAGATTGTCGAGTGATATTCCCTCAATTGGACACCTATACCAAACTTCTGCCTCCAAAGGCTCAGCGCTCATTACAGAAGAGGTGGCTGAAAGAATGTAAGAACCAGAGGTAGTAGATGGCCACAAGGAAACAGAGTTTCCAAACGGTCAGTTACTCAAGTGAACTCACAGTGATAGTGACAGCATGTCCAAGTATTAAGTAAATTCAAATCCGACCACATCCTAACATATTCATGGGAAGTGGCTAGAAAAATCCCAATCACACCTAAGGAAATATCGGAAACTGATGGTTGCTGGGAAGGAAAGAATCAGTCTCTTTTATGTATGATTCATCACAGGTTAACCAGTTTCCAATAGATGGACCCTCATTGAAGGACAATTA
>NW_008458273.1:0-684 GCF_000622305.1 Nannospalax galili
CACTGTAAAAGGTACAAAAAGGAAGAGGGAGGGATGTGCAAGACCAGACAAGGGCATCACAAAGTCATCTTACAACTTGACAAGTAACACCATATTTTCTCATTATAATAGCATCTAATTTCCACGTTTAACCTGTGAAGAATAGAGCATCTATTTCTATTAGGAAAATGTGTCTCTTTTCAAGGTATGCATAAATGATTAATCTACCATTGTGAATTTAATCACCCATGATTAGAATTGATTATGTGATTCTGTTGTTCATATTTGATGGTGGGGGGTGTGCATTTGTAGGTATGTGCTTCTCTGTGTTCACTTGTGTATGTACACATGCACATGTGTGTTAAATATCAGCCAGCTTTGGGAATTTTGCCTCTTGTCTTTATGGAAAACTTTCAGTAGAAGAAAGTAGTACTTGAAGTTAAAAATAAGAATATTGCTCATCTCTATCATATAAATAATCCACATCATCATTAATAGTTTAAAAAGCATAATATCACAATAGGAGTGTTTTTGAGCATGTAGAAAGTGATTTGGGAGCTCTGAAGTGAAAATGCCACTAAGGAAAGGGGCAAGTGCTTACACAATATTTGTTACAATCCAGGCTGCAGTTCCAAGCACTCTACCAGTGCCACCTCATTCAATCTCCATGACAGCTCTAGTCAATCTCATGAAGTCTGTTAGTCA
>NW_008458274.1:0-684 GCF_000622305.1 Nannospalax galili
AAAAAAAAAGGAGGACTGTAAAGGAGGGTTCTGGCTGCCATGTAGGAACATGTGAATCTTCCCATGAGCTGAAAGGAAAGTTCCAGAGCACAGGGAAAAGGTTAGCAGTGGGGGAAGGGATCTGGAGGTAGGACATGTAGGGTGATGGGTATTTTTCTCCTATGATTAGGAAAATACTCTTCGTAATCTTTGATTTTTCTAGTACCTCGGCATTTTCCCATGATGGTTATTTCACACTGGTTATGAAGGTGAACAGTAAGAGGTGATGATTGGAGAAGATGGTTAGGTGGGCGGAATTCCACCCCTGCCGCCCTCAGACCTGAGGAGCTAAGGATTTAGTTTTGGGAGATTTGTTTTCTTGGTTATATTTTGTTTTGTTTCTGTTTCTGAGATGGGGCCCTGCACGGCTCAAGCTGGACTTTAACTCAAAATCCCCCTGCTTCACTCTTCTCGGTGCTGGATAGCAGATGTGCAGGGCTTCTTTTTTTAAAGGAAAGTCTCCTGTTTATGAGTAGTGAGTCTTCTTTCCTAATCTCAGATAGTTATGTGGAAATAAAATTATGAAAAAGCTATTCAGGGCCAGTGAGGTGGTTCTACGGGTAACGGCCCTCACGGCTGAGCCCAGTGACCTGCATTCAGTCCCCAGGCCCTATACGGAAGAAGACGCCACTGGAGAAAGTTGTC
>NW_008458275.1:0-684 GCF_000622305.1 Nannospalax galili
GTGGGCTGGGCCCTCCCACATCACTCTACAATCAATACAATGCCCCACAGACACGGCCACAGGCCAGTCCAATGGAGGCAGTTCCCCAGCTGAGACTCCCTCCACCCAGGAGTGTCAAGTGGACACTGAAGCATCCAGCACACATGCTTTCATACATGCTTCCCCATCCACACACCCATTCACATAAACTTACCAGTCACACGTTCACACAGTTACACACCCATCAGTTCACACTTACATGCTCAAACACTCGCTCACCCATTCACACACTCACCATTTATACACACATGCTTACCTGTTCACACACTCACCATTTACACACACACACACTCAACCATTCACACACCATTCAGACACACATGCTCACCTGTTCACACACTCACCATTTACACACACACACACCCATTCACACACTTACCATTCACACATACATGCCCACCTGTTCACATGTTCACCATTCACACATGTTCACTGTTCACATGCCCACCGTTCACACGCTCACCCATTCGACACACCCATTCACACACTCTCATGCTCACACTCTCAGTCACCCAGTCACAGGCTCACAAGCTCCTTCTTCCACACACACGGCCGGGAGACACCTGCGCGGCCTCCCTCGTTCTCTCTGTCCTTCTCCCACTTGGGTTAAAAGCATCCCGAGGTCAGAGGACCACACCCTCTCAG
>NW_008458276.1:0-684 GCF_000622305.1 Nannospalax galili
TTTCTTATTGGTTATGTAAAGCTGGTTGGTCCAGGTTTCAAGTTCTCTCAGATTTTATTTTGCAGGAAACTGATGGCTTCAGATCAGCTACTCAGGAGCTCCCATAGAGCCCAAGTCATGTTCTAGTCAGGTACACTCCTTCTAAGATTTGGACCCCCGCTATTGGGGACTCAGTAAAATTTGGGAAGTTCCCTTCGGGGGGCAATTTTTGGAGTCTCGGCAGTCTGCTGAGTTCTCAGCCCCTATGTTAGAGGGAGTTCAGAAGAGGCCCTCTCAGGCTGTCTGCTAAGGTCTCAGTCTTATTTTACCAAAGGGCAGAAGTCTGTCCTGGTGCTGTGGGAGGGGCCTCACTTAGTCCCAATTAGGGGGTTGGGTACAGAGTGATATGAAGAAGCTCACCACCATGTGGAGACAGGCTCCAGGTACTCTCAGGTGGGCCCCTGAGTTCTCAGCTCCTTTTCCAGCGTGAGGCCAGAACAGGCACTCTCTGGCAATCTGCAGAGATCTCAGCTGCTGCTCTAATGGAGGTCAGAAGAGACCCAGAACAGCATACATAACTGTAAACAGATGTTATTAATCTAATCCTGCCTTTTGTTTGCAATGTGAATTTGTTCTTGTAATTCAGTAGTAATTTTTTCTTTTTAAAAAATATTTTGTTATTTTTATTTTATGTGTATGAGTGTA
>NW_008458277.1:0-684 GCF_000622305.1 Nannospalax galili
TCAGCATAGGTGTGACCACAGTGTACATCACTGAGGCAATCATGTTCCCCTGGAAAGAATGGTTTACAGCAGAGCTGAGATAAACCCCCAGTGCTGATCCATAGAATAAGGAGACCACAATGAGGTGAGAGCCACAGGTTGAAAATGCTTTATTTTTGCTCACAGTAGAAGACATTTTTATTAAGGTGGAGATGATCTGAAAATAAGAGAAAAGGATCCCAGTGAAAGGAAGAATAGCCAGCAAAGCCATCATAAAATATATGAAGATGTTATTGAGAAAAGTATCAGAGCTGGTGACCTTCAGAACTAGAGCCAGGTCACAGAAGAAATGTGGGATTTCAGTGCCTATAGAGAATTGCAACTGAATCATCAGTAGAATGTGAATGAGGGAAACCCAGACCATTGTTATCCATGACAGCAGAACCAGGAGACCACAGAGCTTAGGGTTCATGATGGAATTGTAGTTCAGTGGGTGGCATATGGCCATAAAGCGATCATAGGCCATTATTGTTAGTAGAAATGTGTCCATTCCAACAAAAGTATTTGAAAAATACACCTGAGTGAAGCACTCTATGTAGGAGATATCTTTGCTCTGTGTCTGAATGTTCATCAGCATCTTTGGAATTGTGGTGGAGATGAAGCAGATGTCAACCAAGGAGAGATTGGAGAGGAAGAAGTACATGG
>NW_008458278.1:0-684 GCF_000622305.1 Nannospalax galili
TTTCCCAGAATAAGTGACTTGAAGGGAAATTTAAAAGGTGAAATTTATGATGAACATTAGTAAGAGTTGAGTTTTACTTCTGAATTGTTCTTCGTAAAATTTATGTCAAATGTCTGGCTCACCACATTCTGGCCAGCAAATAGAGTTAAATAACTCTTTAAATATGTTTAAGTTGAGATTGTTGTTGCTTAGTGAGCTAGAAGACTTTACGCATGGTATTTCTACATATATAGACTAGAATGGATTTCGTTTCCTTTAGGCAGGGTCTTGCTTTGTGGCTCTGCCTGACCTGGTATTTCCTGTGCAGCCCAGATTATCCTGAAACTCTCAGTGCTCTTCCTGCATCCTCATTCCAAGTGTTGGATTACAGGATTGCACCACTGTGCCCAATTTAGAGTTGAACTCAACCTTCATTCCTAAGCAGAGCCTTCTTCTTATGATCCATGGAACCCCCATCCATCCCAACTCAAAATTCTGGGCTTGTCCTTGACCGCAGCTTGTTCCTACTCTTCCTCCCTCACCCAGTCCTCAGAGAGCCCCTGTGTGGACGACACTGTTACCACCATATCGAGGCTCCACCATTTTTCCTGGTGTTCTCTCAGTGGTCTTCTCCCCGTGGCCACTGTGACGAATTTTAAGTGGCAACTTGATGCAACCTAGTATCATCTGGGGAAAGAGTATCCA
>NW_008458279.1:0-684 GCF_000622305.1 Nannospalax galili
GTCTGATCCCAGCAGGGCTGGAGGGGCTGTCTCTGCATCTAGTTCCCAAGGTCAGAATTTTGAAACCTATTCTCCTGTCTCAGAAGATATTGGTTCAAAGTTGGACTCATGGGAGGAGCACATCTTTTCTGCCTTCGGTAACTTTTGAGGATTCTGAGAGTTCAGGATAAGCTCAGAGGAGCCTGGGAGATACACACCAGAATACTGTCTTGTCTGATATCCATGACTGGCCAACACCTTGCTAACCTTGATGGTTTGGGGTCATCTCTCATCTAAAGGTTTCTCCTCTTCACCAGTGAGCCTTTACCCGTGGCTTGTTCTCTGTAACCACCCATCCTCCCACCCAGGAGTACCTGTGAGTTTCTAAGTCTGCACAGTCAGTTTGGTCTGCATCCTTGGGCCTTCTTTCCAGGCCTATTGTTTTCTCATTGTTTTCTTCACAAGGACCTTAAGTTTGACTCTTTCCCCTGTGCTCAGCAGCTGCTGTCTTCTCAGGGCTCTCCAGGAACTATATGACCTTAGACTCACCCTAACCCACATCCTCAACCCTCACCAAGATTTATTTTTCTTTTTACTGAGTACTTTTTTGTCCTTGATCTTGCTAAGTAGCTAAGGATGACCTTGAATTTCCTGATCCTCCTACCTTCATCTTCCAAGTGCTGGGATTACACATGTGCCACCATG
>NW_008458280.1:0-684 GCF_000622305.1 Nannospalax galili
TCTTAAAATAAGAACTAATTCAGTTACTTAGCAAGCTATGACCTTTATATACTAGATTGAATTGCTGGTCTTGGACATAACAGCTGCACCCACATTGAAATAGGAAGAGATCACCCACATACATGAATGCATGGTTGACAAAAGACATGTACATCAGGTATATTCAATGTCTGCAGAACATAAAACATGCCAGGAATCAGAGGTCTAACTATGTTAAAAATTCAAAGGAAAGATAAGTTTTCAAATGAAAAGATATGAAGATTTTCTCCCTGTCTGCAAGAAATTTGATATAGGCTGGGCTGGGCTAGTCTTTGATCTTAGTGATAAATGGTTGAAATTTAGCCATAAAATGGGCGTTTTTGTTTTTTAAGTACAGTTAAGAACGCTATCAGTAGCTCTGGCAATGTTTTGGAGTCTGAGATAAAGTGTACCATTTTCAAGGAACATATTTTCTCATGGGATTTAATAAAGAAGGATGAGCCAGGCACACACCTTTAATCCCATCACTCTGGAGTCAGAGGCAGGTGAATCTCTATGAGAGCAAGGGCAGTCTGGTCTACATGGTGATTTCCAGGCCTTTTGGGGCTACAGGGAGACCCTTTTCTCAAATAGACATTGGGGGACACAAATCATCATCTAAATCTATAGGCAATAGGCAATATATATACGTGTGTGTGTGTGTGT
>NW_008458281.1:0-684 GCF_000622305.1 Nannospalax galili
AAAAAAAAAAAAAAAAAAAACCACCTAACTATCTGAATAGTTAGATATTAATGGAAAGTAAGGTTTGGGGGTTGGGAAAGGACGGGGTTGCAGAGCATGAATACTCATTTCCTAGGCCCTGTAGCTTATACTTGTATTTCAACGTTTAATCTGTTGGAAATTGTGAATCTAATTACATTTCTACAAAACACGCTATCAGTGTTAAGTTTATTAGCAAGATCAGATTGGGGAGGAGCAGTACAGATAGTGTCTTACTATGTAGCCCAGGCCATCCTTGAACTTGAGAGCCTGTCTTGGCCTCATGAGTGCTAGGATTCCAAGTATGTGCCCTACCTGGCCTCAGATATTTGTTAAATGACTCTAATTTAAAGATGGATTGGACTGGAGTATAGCTTAGTGTATATGAGGCCCTGAGTTCAATCCCGAGCATCCAAAAACAAATGAATCCAGGCATTGGCTGAATTATAGATGTTAAACTGCATGTCCTCTTTGTTACCTTTCAGATAATTTATTTAAAGTCACTCAGTATTCTCTGTGCCATTGCTGTGGCTTGTGATTCTGGTACTTGTTAAACAATAATTTATACTTCGGTTCTCAAAGCAAAGATAGAAAACATGGATAACTTTTTAAAAATTAAGCCAGGCATGGTGGCACATGCCTGTAGTCCCAGCACTTGGGAGGCAG
>NW_008458282.1:0-684 GCF_000622305.1 Nannospalax galili
GGGGGGGTCAGGTGTGGCAGCACTCACCTTTAATCCTAGCATTCAGGAGGCTGAGACAGGCATACGCCACGAGTTCAAAGCCAGCCAGGCCTACATAACAAGTTCCAGGCCAGTCAGAGTTATATGGTGAGACCCTGTCTCAAAACTAACAAACAAAGAGCAACAATAACAAAAGCAATGGGACCCAGGACCTAAGTCAGTGGTAGAAGGCTTACCTAGCAGGCATGAGACTGTGGGATCAACACTCAGCAGTGGAGAGGAGAAAAAAAGCCAATAAAAATAAGATGATGAGTAAGAGACATCAGAAAAACTATGCAAGGGCAACGAGAAGGTAGAGAGGGAGAACATCAAGCCCAGGCCAGATGGCTCTACAGGATATGACCCCTACAGCCACACAGGGCCCATATTCACAGATGATGCCCCTACCCTGGGCTTAGTGCTCTGCTGTCATTTTGAATTTATTTTCTTTTTTCAAATGCAAAGTCTTATTTCTTAGAGACATCACATAGTTTTGGGGGTTCGTTTGGGGGTTCTTTGGTTTTTTTATTGTGTATAATGGAAGTGATCTATCCTTGATCCCTAATTATAGAATCTCTGGGTTCTAAGAGAACTACAGCATGAAGGAATACAAGACTGCTTCTCAAGGAAACCATCTGAGGAAGTTTTGAACAAGGGGCTCCTCAT
>NW_008458283.1:0-684 GCF_000622305.1 Nannospalax galili
TATGCAGACCAGGCTGGCCTTGAACTCAGAGATCCACCTGCCTCTGCCTCCAGAAAGCTGGGATCTAAGGCTTGCACCAGCAGGCCTCTGCAAGAGCAGCCAGTGCTATTCACAACTGAGCCATCTCTCCAGCCTTTTATCTCTTTAAAGATTTACTTTTATTGTATGTGTATGAGTCTTGCCAGAATGTGTGGCATGTGCATGCAGTACCGGCAGGGGCCAGAAGAGGGCATGGAACTGAAGGGAGTGGTGGGTTATTAGGGGCCAGGTGGATGCTGGTAATGGAATCCCAGTCCTCTGCAAGAGCAGCCAGTGCTCTTAGAATCATCTCTCAAGCCCCAACTCCCATATTTCTTATGACCCCTGTAACTTAAGTGCTTTAGCAAAATTAGTATGGAATTTACTCATTCAACAAGTATTGGAACTTTCTTTTATTTTTGGTCATTGAGACATGGTCTCCAGCTAGCCTAGAACTTACAGAGACCCACCTGCCTCTGCCTCTTGTGCCAGGATCAAAGGCGTGTGCCACCATGCCCGACTAAGTATTGGAGCTTTCACTATTAGCCAGGCATCAGTTTGGACACAGCAATGAACAGCAGCAAAAACCATTCTGGTCTTGAAGCTTACTTTCTTGAATACTGTTTTTTTCTTTTCTCTTTTTTTTTTTTTTTTTTGGTCTTTTTT
>NW_008458284.1:0-684 GCF_000622305.1 Nannospalax galili
ACATAGTGAGTTCAGGTCAGCTGGGACAACAGGGAGACCCTGTCTCAAAAAAGACAAAAAAAATTGATAAAATTCACAATATTCCTGAATTATTGCTACTTTTGAGAGATTGGGACTCGAAATTGATTAAAATAAAGACAAGAGGACATAGGAAACAGTATATTATATACATATCCCATCAAGAAATCTGAAGGAACCTGGTATAATTTGGAAGAGAATGACAGTTTATGCCTGGAGTAAGCTAGTAGTTGGTGAATTACCAATATTATGTCTATTACTTAGGGAGTCCAGAACTTTGCATGAGGCACACATTGAAAGATAACTGCAGTTGAATGGATTATATGTGTTGAAAGGACTTGTATAAAACTGAAAAGCAAGGGTAGAGAGAAGGCTCGGTGGTAAAGAGCACTGGCTGCTCTTGCAGAGGACCAGGTTTCCATTCCCAAAAATCACGTGGAGGCTCACAACCACCTGTAACTCTAGTTCCTGGGGATCCAACACCTTCCGCTGCCCTCATGGGCACCCCACACAGGTGGCATACACAGGCACAGACACACACGCATAGACAATATAGACATCTAATATTTGATTTTGAGTATTTCCAATAAAATTCTAAAAATAGGCATACAATGAAGAAAAAAATATTAAAACAAATGAGATTTGGGCATTTCAGAAATGGAAAAC
>NW_008458285.1:0-684 GCF_000622305.1 Nannospalax galili
AAAAAAGGCAACTAAATAATACAATCAGTGTTAAACATTTGTTTCTCAAGTTTTAACTCAGGAAACAAAGTGACAGCATTAGGCATGTGATATCAGCACATGCTCTGCAAGGAATAAGTGCAGACTCTTACCTGGATGCAAGAGACGAAAGGTGGGAAGAAAAATAAAGTAGTATTAAGAAAGTGGTTAAAGTCACGGAGAAGTTTTTGAGTGATGATGCTTTTTTCAGATGCTGTCCTAAATTTATCCATCTCTTTCAGAATCCCAGAAAACAAGCAGCTGAAGAGTTGTTTTGCAATTATTGGGTCCCTCTGTAAAAATTTCAAAATAAGGACAAATTAGATCTGAAGTAAAATGCTATAATTTACCAATACTCAGGAGTTTTACTTTAAATACCAACTGCTAAAAACACTTCCATTAACACATGTAAGTTATGTTTAGAAAGTTTTAATAGTAATTACACAAGGGGGAGGTGTTTCCTGGAATTTAATCAAACACACTTGCCTGATGTATGTCATGATAGCACAGACCTTTGATTCAGACAGGTGAACTTAAAAGCTGACATGTGATACAACAATCACATAAGAAGGTAGGACCCTAATTCCTTATGTTTTTAAACAGTATCTTATTTTTATGTTTATTTTATGTGTATGGGTGTTTTGCCTGCACGTGGGTAGGTGCATC
>NW_008458286.1:0-684 GCF_000622305.1 Nannospalax galili
AAAAAAAAAAGTGAAACTATTATAAAATGCGAGAACACATATTGGACTATATTTACCTGACATATCATTGGCCTAGGTTTTTCTATGCATAAAGACCAAATACATAGTAAACAATAAAAATCATGGTATTGATTATTGAATTGCAAAGCTTGCTAATGTCACAGAAAAAAATTGTAGCAATACAAACCAAACTGAAAGATCAGGGACAAACGAGGTGTACCCTGTATGTCACATACATAGCAATAAGAAAAACAGTCACCAAGATATAGGAAGAATTCACAAAAAAAGTGATAAAAAGATAAATATCTTTGGAACGAGGACACTGAATGATAGATAAGATGGAAATCCCAGCATAAAGTCACATGCTCACTTTATGACCCGAGCACATTCTTTCTTCTTTTCTACTTAATTCCCTGTAAAAACGACTTATCATGAGCATCACTCCCTTTTCCTCAAACTCTCATTTTCAGCAACATTATCATCAGTCACCATCACCATCATCACTAACATTGTCACCATTATCACCACCATGACTATCATCATCACTATCGTTAACATCATCATGGAAGTCACTATTGCTGACACCATCTTCATCACCACCACTAACATCATCACTGTGCTGGATAGCTTTCATGACACACCTGGGTTGAGGGAGCCTCAACTGGGGAATTGCCTCCATTGAAC
>NW_008458287.1:0-684 GCF_000622305.1 Nannospalax galili
TTTTTTGAGGCAGGTTTCTCTGTAGCCCCAGCTGGCCTAAAGTTGTTATGTAGACAGGCTTACCTGTATCTCACAGAGATCTTCCTGCCTCTGCATCTCAAGGATGAAAGGTTATTTACCACCACACCTGGCTGATAAAAATGTTCTTAAAGGGATACCTAAAACTGAGTGAAAAGGAATTCTAGGTAAATGTAATTGGAAAGATAAATTTAAAAACAACAAAGAACTCAGATGTGCACATAGGCACTACTGACCATCTTTAATCAAATTTACAATGAGACTTGGTGGGAACATGAAACAGCAGAAAAATCTGGGAAACTTGTTTAACTGTGGAAGGCACAGGGAAGCTCACAGAGGAGAGGCTGAGCTACCTGCCTCTAGCTAAAGAGATTGACACTAACTTTTATTTTACACTATTCTTTCCCATCGTAAGACTTCAGAGTACTGTGTGATTGCCTTCAGAAACAAATTGCTAATGAACAACTGGATTAGATAGGTTAAAGCAAAAGCTCTGCAAAGTATATCAAAAGGTGAATGATAATAAAATTACAATCTTAAAATGGAAAGGGGAAAAGACTAAAGACTTCTTTGCATCAATGTAATCTGTTGTGCACAGCACTGATTCAAGATTCTTTCAAGGGAAATGAAAAAGTCTCTGAAAGGAAGTTGCTATTTTACCTTCAC
>NW_008458288.1:0-684 GCF_000622305.1 Nannospalax galili
AAACAAAAGATGGAAGAACCAGGTATTATGATGTACACTTAAAATCTCAGCAGTTAGGAAGTTGAGGCAGGAGAATTACCATGAGTACAAGGGTATATATAGAAAGACCTTTCAAAAACCCAAATCAGTGAAAAACATGGGCCTGCCCTCAGCTTTGTGTATTAATGGATTTCAGTCATTAAACCTCTGGTCACAGACAGGCACCAGAGGCCACCAGCTCATGAACAATCTGAATTCGGAACTAAAGTGCTCTTCGCTGCCTCTGCTCTCTAGGAAAGCCCTGCAGTACATGGACATTTTACTTCAGAAGAACAGAAAATACCATGAGGTGCAGCTGACCCATCTCTCTACTGCTATGTGTGTTCTTTCTGTGGAAAATTTCTTTGTGCTGAGCAAGCATGGTGGCTGGGTGGCCGGCGAGGACTTGCACATGAAGACTGCACAGCAATGCCAGCCCCTTCTGCAGCAGCAGCCATCAGCAATCATGCTGACTTGATTCTCGTCCATCTAACAGAATTTCCAGATGATCAGCACAGGACTCCAAGTAGCCAACAGCAGTGGACTGTTTTTGTTGTCTTCTGCCACACTAAGGAGCAATCTATTTCCCTCCAAGCAATGGATCTGCAACACCAGGCAGCCTGTCACCAGGCCTGTGGCAAGGTTAGTAGGGCTTGTTAGCACCTG
>NW_008458289.1:0-682 GCF_000622305.1 Nannospalax galili
TTTTTGGTCTTTTTTGAGACAGGGTCTCCCTGTAGCCCCAGCTGGCCTGGCTTTGCTATGGAGACCAGGCTGACCTCGAACTTGCAGAGATCCGCCTGCCTTAGCCTCCCGAGTGCTGAGATTAAAGGTGTGCACCACCACGCCCGGTTGGGAAATAAATTTTATACCTCTTGTAGATGTCCCCACTACTGTACTTTGGACCTGAAAATGTACCCTTGCAGGTCTATGCTTTGGAAGTTTGTTCCCCAGCTTGTGGTAGTATTTGAAAAGCTCTGGAACTTTGGGGGATTAGGCCTGGATAGCAGAAATAGGCCACTAGATGCAGTTCTTTGATGTTACAGCTGCCTCTGGTTCTGGCCACTCTGATTCTTGGTTCATCATGATGTGACAACTTCACCTTGCACTCCTGCTGCAGGGACTAACCTGCCCTACCATGTCCACCCTGCTATGATGGACTGACTGAAAGTCATGGAAATATGAGTAAAAATGAATTTCTTCCTTTCAATTGTCTGTGCTGGGTAATTTGGTCATGGTGATACAAAAGTAAGTAGTATACCCATGACCATCAAAGAAGCTAGGTCACTATGATCCTCAGCTCTTAAAAGCTGATTACCTCTTTCTACCTCTGCTTCTATTAGAACAAGACAAAAACAAAGTTAAAGCCATAAGCTGAAGGTTACAT
>NW_008458290.1:0-684 GCF_000622305.1 Nannospalax galili
GTTGAATTAGCCATTATAACTACCGTTGATCTTTCAGTCAGGTGTCTCACGCTTCTAAACTTGTAGGTGTTCCTCAATATTTTCACCATCCTGATAGTTTGCTACATTTCCATCAGATTTACTCTTATATGCCTTAAGGATTATGCTTCTTTTGAACCAAACGCCTCTTTAGAAATGCATTTTGTGTTGTTGCTGAATGGCAGTGCTGCAGGTTGCTGAATATCGATCACACGTGCTGAATTCTGTCTTCAGTTATGATGAGTAGATTCTCTAGGTGGTCCGTGTAGACCGTCATATGGATGGCATGATTTGTCAGCAGTCACACTCTTCTAATGTTTTCTGTTCTACTCCCAACATCTCTTGTCACGCAGAAAGAGCAATTAAGTAATGCTTGTCAGGTTCCCGTTTTAACAGAGATTGTTTCAGAAGATTGTCCTTAAAGCAAATGCTTAGATTAATGCTTATTTCACATTAAATAACCCTTATCAACGTAAGGAAGCTACACTTTTCCCTGTTTATTTGGAAGATTTGTTCCACAGGTTTAACACGAATGATGATTTCCTTATTATTTGAATGCAACAGATTATATGATGTTATATATGATGCTAGCCGAAATTCAGTTATATCAAATACATATGTGTGTATTATGTTTAATATACATAAAATCAATCTATATTAGTCTAT
>NW_008458291.1:0-684 GCF_000622305.1 Nannospalax galili
TTTGCAGAAGACCTAGGTTTGATTCCCAGCACCCACATGGCAGCTAACAATGGATCCTAACTCTAATTCCAGGGGATTTGACATGCTCTTCTGACTCCCATGGGCATTGTATGACAAGAGTACACTCATACACATGCAGGCAATACACTTATACACATAAAAATAAGAAATAAAATATTTAAAAAAGAAATAGTTCACAAATGATTTATAGACTGAAATAAAGAAGGCAAAATGATCCAGGAAAATACACATCTATTGATCCTGTATTTTCATGTATTATGTAGATTAAAAGTAAAGTATTTGAAACAAGATTCATGATTGAATGATATTGAGGTATTAGATATTGAAAATGAAATGATTTATTGAACTATTTTCAACTTGTTATTGTCCTAGATACCAGGAAATCTATTCCACAAAGATTCTAGGAGCTCAGCTTTTAGCAAAACGTCTTGTCTATGTCCTGTCTCCATGTAGACTTTTTACTGATGGAGAAGCAATTGCCCATTGGTGCAATTGTACTTGTCAGCACAAGAAACAACTCTCACTTCAAAGGGAGTAAGGAAGGGTTTGTTGTGGAGCCAAATACGAGTGGCCATGCCTGAAGAACACAGATTTAGGTTACCCCAAATTCCATTCTCCAATGTGCTGACAGTTTCATGAAATTTCATAACAGAACAAAAACAG
>NW_008458292.1:0-682 GCF_000622305.1 Nannospalax galili
ATGTGCACGTCAGAGGGGCCAGGTGACACGACCATCTGCACGTCAGAGTGGACAGGTGACACGACCATGTGCACCTCAGAGTGTGTAGGTGACAGGACAATCTTTATGGCAGAGAAGAAAAGTGACGCGACTATGTGCACGTCAAAGAGTTCAGGTGACACGACCATGTGCACGACAAAGAAGGCAGGTAAAACGACCATGTGCACATCAGAGGGGCAAGAGAGACCACCATCTGCAAGTCAGAGTGGGCAGGTGACCCGAACATCTGCACGGTGAAGGGTCAGGTGAAACGACAATCTGCATGTCAGGTGGGCATATGATACGATCATCTGCACGTCAGAGGGGCCATGTGACACCACAATCTGCACATCGGAGAGAGCAGCTGACACGACCATCTGCACTGCCGAGTGGGCAGGTGACAAGACCATGTGCACGTTGGAGCGGGCAAGTGACACGACAATCAGAACGTCAGAGGGGTCAGGTGGCACGACCTTGTGCACATCAAAGTGGGCAGGTGACACGACCATGTGCACGACCAAGAGGGCAGGTTACACGACCAAGTGCACATCATAGAGGGCAGGAGAAAAGACCATGTGCATGTCAGAGGGGGCAGGTGACACGACCATCTACTCGTCAGAGGGGGCAGGTGACACGAACATCTGCACGTCAGAGGGGGAAGGTG
>NW_008458293.1:0-684 GCF_000622305.1 Nannospalax galili
CAAGAGTAATTTTTGCTAAAGTTCTAGATTAGTGAGTAGAGTTGTGCAGAGTCAGTTTTAGAAACAAGGGACAGGGAAAGGAGATGCACGTCAAGCTTCAGTGGCATGTGGCGAACACCAGGAATGGCAGTAGCATAACTGTGGAAAGAACGATGAGGTCACCAGGATGTGGAAATAGACTGCCCCACTCCCTGGGCGTACCTACCAGTGGGCACAGGTTGTGGGAGTGTGGATCCTCCAGGTCATCACCCTCCTTAGCAACAGTAACCACAGCAGGAAGTTTGTGTTGGGTCTGGACACCGGGGAAGGCAGGCATGAAAGCCATCATGTTTTCCAGAACTGTGAGGTTAAAAATGGAGACCTCCAGGGACAGAGTGTTTGGGTTTACTGCCACCCATATTCAGCAATTGTGGCCTTTCAAATAGGAAAACTGGAATTATTTTTAATGTTAACTATAGAACAAAATTGATTGTGTGCTGATTTGCATGCCATTCGTATTTGCTGGTCTATTTCTTTATGCTTTGGAAACATTTTACACAAATACCTGAGAAGGAAAACTCAAAGCCTGTTCCCTCGTGCATGAAAGGCCATGCAAAGATGATTCCTCTGTGTTTAATGCTTTAATGCTTTCTGCATATAAGTGGGGAAACGTATTTGCTGCATTAATGAATATCAGGGAGATAC
>NW_008458294.1:0-684 GCF_000622305.1 Nannospalax galili
ATGATGGAATCCTGGAAACTGAGCAAAGCAGACTCACAACACTCTCCCTCACCCAGCATTCACCGACTGGGATACTGAAATTCTTTTCTACTGAATATCTAGACTAAAGACAGTGGGAGATGAGGAGGGGTCAGTCACCCACCCATAAAGACGAAAAGACAACCAACTATTGCAGCTGCTGAGGCCTGATGTGCAGAGAAGGGAGTCTGCAACGGGGCTCAGCCTCAGCATCCCCGGCATTTAGCATTTGAGTAATTCCGTATGATGGGGCATCTTGGACATTTTGGGAGATTTTAGGAGAATCCTTTACCTTTCTGACCACCTGCTAATAGTACCGTAGTCCATAGCAACACTAAAAAAAACAGTGGTTGCAGCTGCCTAGTGTCCCTTGGGGTACAGAGTCATGCCAGGTTGATAGTCCTTGGTGCAGAACAGCAAGCATTTGATCTTCGAGACACTCCACGCTTCACGCCTGTACAGTGGGTCGGACTCTAAGTTCCTTCACGGCTCTGAAGCCTGCTCTCTGACAACAAACCATCCTGGATTCTAGATCTTTGCTATGCATTCTCTGAGTCATGAAATATTCTCTCCCGTCCCCATTCAATTCCTGCACATACTTAGGAGCTAAGTTGACAGACTTTCCTTTGTGAGGCCTTCTCAGCCTGTTCTAGAGTCTAGTTTACT
>NW_008458295.1:0-682 GCF_000622305.1 Nannospalax galili
CACACACACACACACACACACACACACGATTGTAGATTCTTTTAGGAACCTTTTTGGTGACCCCATCTCTCACCTTTCTAACCCTCTCTGATTTAGCTGAATGAGTCTTATGTGATGGACTGTATTGATTGTCAACCTGATATCATCTAGAATCACCTAGGAGACAGAGTGCTGGACATGTCTGTGAGGGAGTTTCTAGATTAGGTTAATGAACTGAAGACCCACCTTTACTGTGGGCAGCAGTGTTCCCCACCTGGGGTTCTGGAGAACACAGCTGAGCACCAGCACGCCTCTCTTTCTGCTTCCTGACTGTGGATGCAGTGTGACCCACACCGAGCCTTCCCTACTTGCTGTCACATCTTCCTCGCCATGATGGAAAGAGCCTCTTGATCTATAAGCCTAGAGAAGCCCTTTATCTAGCATTAAAAATGTAACTAATAGAGCTGGCATAGTCAGTAAGGGCGTCCTGGGATGGTGGACCTATCTTATGTGACAATGTTTGTAGTTGGTTTGAGGTCAACATCAGCTTGGGCAAAGAATCTGTCTCTCTTAGAGCCAGGAATGTGGGTGCATACCTATAATCTCAGTACCTGAGAGGTGGCGGTAAGAGGATCAGGAGTTCAGTGCTAGCCTGGACTACATGAGTCCCTGTCTTAAAAACATCATCAACAACAAACAAAAC
>NW_008458296.1:0-685 GCF_000622305.1 Nannospalax galili
CCCACTGCCACAGAGGCAGTGAGCAAAAAAGGCAACATGTACAACAAATGATCCAACCCAGAGTGTGAAACTGATCCTAAAAATCAGGATAGCCATGATTGGCACTAGAAAGACTGAAGAGCCAGGTAAGGTTATGGAGTTCAAAAACAGTGTGCCTGCCTGCTCACCCAACAATTTTATATCTGCCCTAATTTCTCATATTGGAAATACTACACCTTAAATTAGAGAGTACATGCACCATGAAAACAAGGGGTCTGTCAGCCTCTTTCACACCAGTACCCAGAGCAACTGAAATGTCTTATGACAAGTACATGCCCAACAGCTATTCAACAAGGGGTTCACTAAGTGGTATGCAAATGGGAACAAATAATTAAAAGTGAGAACCCAGAGTACAGGGGTGGTTAAAGAGAGTTGAAGGGGCAAGTTAGAAGCAGACAGTTTTTAATGTCAGAGTAAGGAGACTAGACATTGTTATTTTATTATGGGGCGCCAACAAAGGTTTCTGAGCCAGGGAATGAATAGTCTAAAAGTGGTCTCTTAAGATCATAATCTGGTGACAGCAGGGGCCGGTTTAGACAGTGAAGCCAGAACCTAAGAGCCTGCTTGGACAAAGACTCATCCTGAACTGATCCGGGTCAGTAATGAGAAAGAACAAAAGAAATGGCTAAAACATACTTTGGAAAAA
>NW_008458297.1:0-684 GCF_000622305.1 Nannospalax galili
CTGACAACCATCCATAACTCCAGTTCCAGGGGATTCGATGCCTTTTTCTAGCCTCTGCAGGCACCCGGTACTCACACAGTGCGCGTACATACATGCAGTCAAAACACTCATACACATAAAATAAAAGTAGATAAAATTTAAAGAGAAAACCACGGTTAACTGAGGGAAGAAACTGTAGAAATGAGGCAGAAATTCCACCCAGGAAAAAAGCCCATGACATCAGTCTCTGAGGGGTAATAGGAAGTTTGGTGCTCTGAAGGCAGGGGGGAGGGGGGAGAACAGGCGGAGGAAGAGGAGGAGGAAGGAAAGAGGAGGAGGGGGAGGAAAGAAAGGAGGAAGAGGTGGAAAATAGAGAGGAGGGGGGAGGAGGAGGGAAGAGGGAGGGGGGAAGAGGAGAAGGATGTAGCTCCACCAACTTAGGGTGACCTAGGGGGTCACAACTTCAGTCTCCCATGAGGGAACTCACCAGAGGGTCCCAGGACTTAAGTTTGAAAAGCTAGGGTTCACCTGGAAAACACGAAAAGGGCAGGTGACAAGCTTAAAACTATTCCCAAGATAGCACTTGTTAACACAGGCCAGAGGAAAGGAAGTCTAGGACATTTTAAATAATTGAAGACAAGTTCACCTGGTCTCCCTCAGTGGCGTGAGTCACTTCAAACACTGCCTGAGGAAGAAAATAGAGGC
>NW_008458298.1:0-684 GCF_000622305.1 Nannospalax galili
TAACCAATCACTTTATAATTGGATTTAAGGTCTGCTTCATAAGATGAAACCCATACATGACACTGATATCAGGCCTAGGAACATGTGTCTAGATAGGCCACAGACCATGGGGGAGATCCTAATACTATTACTCTGTTAAACAGATATAGTATTAAACTGACTCCTAGTGGCTTATTGTTATGCACATAGAGTAATGCATCTGTCAACTCACACTAGAGAAATATCTTTTTGCAACAGATTGTGATTAACACAGGAACCCACAACTGACCAATGTGCAGAGAATAAGAGAGTGAACAATGATTATTCCTGAATTGGACACATCAAATTTCTGCCTCTGGTGAATCAGGAACCATTGTGGAATAAATAAAAAGATTCCAAGAGGTGCTGGATGAGCATTAGGAAACAGTTTTCCAAACAGTTGGTCAGTTACTCATATGAATTCACAGCAGTGGTAACAGCATGCCAAAAGTGTGATGTAAACTCAAGCCAGACAAAATCCCAGTATGGATGTGGGGAAGTGAACAAGAAACCCCAATCCTACATGAGGAATTATTGGAAACTGATGCCTGCTGGTAATGTGGCAATTTTTTTAATGGTGTGACTCTTGCTAGGTTAACCAGGATCCGGAGGATAGGCACACACCAAAAGACATTTGGGGACATAAATTAGACTCAATAGGTATGA
>NW_008458299.1:0-685 GCF_000622305.1 Nannospalax galili
AACCTGCATAGATTGGAACAAAAGCAGTCATGTTTAACAATGGAATAGCATAGAAGACCATAAATAAACCCATATGGGTTTTTTTATGAGCACTAATTTTTGAAAAAGCATGAGAAAAAATGACAATCTCTTCAGCTAATGTTGATTGGAAAACTGTAGATACTCATTAAGTGAAAATGGATCAAAGACCTTCTTAATGTAAGAACTAAAACTCTAAAACTGTTGGAGGAAAAACATGTGGAATACACTACAAAATACAAAATATAAGTAAATGCAATAACTTTCCTAAAAGGATTTCAACACCTAATATAATAATTGAAAAACTTGACCAATATAGTTGTGTGTAATTAAAATTATTCTGTACAGGAAATGAAATAATAGTCAAGAAAACAAATGCCAGCAACAATGTCAAGTGAAAGGAACCTTTATCTACTACTGGTGGAAATGTAACTTGGTTCAAGCACAATGCAAATTCTTATGGAGGTTCCTGAGAAAACATAAGTAGACCTACTGTAAGACCTGGTTATGAAAATGTTGCTTGTATAACCCAAGAAATCTCAGTCATCACCACACAGACACTTTATATCTGTGATTACTACAGCACTGTCTCTGATAGTCAAGATATGAAGCAAGCCTAGATGCCTATCAACAGATAAATGACAGATTCCAATATTGTTTTCTTTGT
>NW_008458300.1:0-684 GCF_000622305.1 Nannospalax galili
GATCTTTGTGAGTTTGAGGCCAGCCTGGTCTACATAGTGAGTTCCAGACCAACTGGGGCTACAAGGAAACCCTGTCTCAAAAAAAGAAAAAGACAAAAAAAAAAGTGGGGGGTCTTTAAGAGACAGTTAGACTGTGAAGGTTCTGTTGTTATGGGTGGTAATCAATGCCATTATGGAAGGAGTGGGCCAGCCGCTGCTCTACTAACAGCATTCTACCCCAGGAAAATCATTGTCAGTTTTATTTAATTTGCAACTACCTTACTCTCAACACTTTTTTATTCAGCCCAGTAAATAATTGGCAGAGGCAAGCAGATCTCTGTGAGATCAAAGCTAGCCTGGTCTACATATTGAGTTCTAGGCCAGCTGTGGCTACAGGGAGAGCTTGTCTTAAAAACAAACAAGCAAAATATCCACAAAGAATTAAAACCCTAAAATCCCCGAGTTTAGATATTTTGAATCTAAAATAGCAAGATAAGCCTATTCATACTCACTTTCAATGTGCAAAACGTCCTGCCCTCAAAAAGCACCTTTGTTTCCTTCATAGTCAACAGTCGACTACCCACCACAATTTCTCCACCGTACCCACTTTGCCAGCAAGCTGTCAAGATCATTTCTCAGTCAGCAATTTTCCACGCTCCACAGAGCTAGACACAGGAGAGGACTGGAATCTATGTTTTTGTCTGA
>NW_008458301.1:0-685 GCF_000622305.1 Nannospalax galili
TTTTTTTCCATCAAACCAGAAATATTCCCCTTTTCTTCAGCACACAATATTGCTGGTGAAAAGCACTATCCACTTTTTATTTTTCTGAAAACTTATTAAATTTTTCTCTTTGTTACTAGAGTTCCAGAATTTCTACGAGTCTTCTATAAGGAGAGTTTTTTGAAAAAGTTATAGATTTTAATTTATTTTTCAGTACCGGGGATTGAAACCCAGGCCTCACACATGCTAGTCAAAAGCTCTGCATCCCCAGCCTGATAGATCAGAACTTTGAAAACAGATTTAGACTTACGGAAAAGAAGAGCAGATATTTTAATTTCCTTTACCACCCCACATCCTAATTTTTCTTTATTAATAACATCCTGCTTTGCTACATTTTGTAAATCAGCATCCACACATTATTATTAAGCAAACTGTATTTTAGTCTTCTTTCCTTATTTCTAATTAATTGACCCTTTTAATGTTACTGGATTCTATTCTGCATTATATTAGCTGTCATGCTTTCTTTTTCTTTTTTAAGACTCCTTGATTATATTTTCAGGTATATTGTAGGATGTTTCTTTTTTTTAAAATATATTTTATTTATTTTTATTTAATGTGTATGGGTGTATTACTTGCATGTAGGTAGGTGCACCGTGTCATGCAATGCCCACGGAGGTCAGAAGAGGGCATTGGATTCCCTGAAACT
>NW_008458302.1:0-685 GCF_000622305.1 Nannospalax galili
CAAAAAAAAAAAAAAAAAAAAAAAAGTGTCAGTGCTGGTAAGTGATAAAGCAGGAGACTGACCCATCCACTGGGAACTCCCCAGCGGGAGCTCTGCACTGTGCATCTGTACCCTCCCTTCCTGGCTCCAGCCCTTTCAGCCCCTACAGCCCACACCATTGTAGAAACCCAGTTCATACTTCCGGACTGAGAAATCGAGGCCAGGATGCAGGGCTAACAATTCAACCTCCCCTTCCAGCAAGAACAATCCTGCCCTTCCAATTTCTCAGCAGAGTTGATAAGTACAGCTAATTTAGAAAACAGAACGCAGGGTATTTGAGGGAGAAATGAATCCTCCTTTATTCCCAGGGAACAGCCTGTTCCCCAAATTCAAATCAGTTGCAAGCACAGATTGATCAAACCCTCAGCATTTTAATGCACTGTCCTACATTCAACAATGGCTACATAATTTTCAGGGCCCAGGGCAAAATGAAAATGAAACTTTTATTCAAAAACGATTAAGAATCTCAAGACAGTGACTGTAGAGCATTAAGGCTGGTGAGGACCCTCTGACTATAGGACCCTGGGTAACTGCACAGGTCTGTGCCCGCAGGAACCACTCTGCCAACATCAAATTCATCTGATTTTAAATTCACGCCAGAGCTGCTAGAGGCATGGCCCTATTCTGTAGAACCCAGGAGTCCACT
>NW_008458303.1:0-685 GCF_000622305.1 Nannospalax galili
GTGAAAACTAATAAAAAGCCAGAGGAATGGCTCTGCAGTCCAGAGTGCCTGTTGCTTTTCTAGTGCTCTCCAGCTCAGTTCCCAGCACAGGTATTAGGAAACACCAATACTGAAGGTTTGATAACTCCCCATAATTTTAACTTGCATTTTCTATAACCCTGTCCCTTTTAAATATCAAAATAATTTCTATTTTAAGAAAATAGCTGGATGGCATAGGTTAGTATATGGACTCCAAATAACCACTGTTCTTAATTCTAGGCATAAGAAGCTAAATAAATATTTATACTGATTGTTTAAAAGTCAGTTTAGGATATGTGAGAAGTTACCACCATATTCACACTTATTTGTCTACCAAGAACTTTAATTTATAAAAAAGAGATTGATTAATTTAGAAAGCAAGACCTTTCAGTATTTTTATTTATTTATTTTTTTGAGTCAGGGTCTTCTACTAGCCTCAGGTATAATGCCGCAGGCTGGCCTTGTTCTAACAGAGATCCACCTGCCTTTTCCTCCCTAGCACTGGGATAAAATGTGTGGGCCATCATGACCAGCAAAAATTCTTATTTCAATTGTATTTTAATCACATTTTAAAATAAGACTAATATGTTTTTGATCAGTACTAAAATAACCCTTGACTATAGGTATCACCAGTATAAAATATACAAAAAATTGTGTATATATATAT
>NW_008458304.1:0-685 GCF_000622305.1 Nannospalax galili
AAAAAAGGTTGTATGATAACAAAAATTGTTTTTCAATGTGTTACAAAACATTAAGATTCTACTTTGCATTATGCCAAAGGCACCTGAATCTCATTCTTTACCTCTTGCCTCTCCTCCTATTCTAATCTCCAACTCCCACCCAAATTCCAGTCACACAGAATGAGTTGTGGTTCCCAGAAAGCATTTCACGCCCCTCTCTCAGATTCAGCCCTTTGCTGTGATCTGTCTTTTCTTTTGTTGTTGTTTTGGTAAACCGGCTTCTTCCCTTCACCTTTGTGACTGACTCATCCCTGAGAATTCAGCTCAGGAAGCATCTTATTCCAGGAAGTTTTCCTGCTTCCTATGCCCCATTTATAATACGTATCTCTCTAATGTATTCCAGTAAGGCCCATGGGCTCTTCCTTGGGATTTATCCCACTGTCCTAGGGCTGACTCTGTACTTTGTTGTTTTTCTTTATTTCTCAGATTTGGGCTATCTTATCTGCCCTCGCAGATTCTCCTACCCTGGCATCTGCCTAATAGACTAGGTGTTTAATAAGGGCATTTTGAATAAAAGAATGGAAGAATTAATGAACGGCAAAGAGTATTAACAAAAAGTGGAACATGGGGAACATGAAATTTGGAGTGACCTGAATTTGTGTTCCCAGGCCATGGTCACTCATATTAGCACCAGAATAAACTACTT
>NW_008458305.1:0-685 GCF_000622305.1 Nannospalax galili
TGTGTTGTGCCTCTGTAGCTTCTCAATACAGAACGATAATTTAGCCAGGCATGTCTGTTTGGCCTTCATCTCCTTAGGAAGCAAGCAACTGTCCTCTAAGGAAGGAAAGAGACTAAAGAAAACTCCAGTAATAATGTTCCCTATTCCAAAGACCAAGTGCCACATGACATTCCTCAGTCTGAGGTAACTTCCAAAGAGAAATCCTTAGGAATAGGAGAGCAATCACTCATGAAGGGACCAATGTCTGGCAACTTGGATTGATGTGCTTCTTAGACCAGAGCTCCCTGCTTTGGCTTCTAGTGTTTCATTGTATTAATGGAAATATACGATTCTTGTGATAAAACATTTCTTCTACACAGAAAACATGCAGTAATTGTGCACCTAAATGAATATGTGCCTTAAATCATCTGCTGTTTGTGTTTACTAATTGGAATAAGAATGGCTGTCTCCACTTAATTATACAAATGTAATATAAAGAGTGGGAGTATGTGAGATCTCTGAAAAGAAAATAAGCCTTGGGGAAGAGGAAACATTGCAGAAAATTGTGTGGAAAATGGAAGATTCTGCAATGAAGGAAATGGGCTGCTAGGCAAGTTGAAAGACTCCAAGATCAAGGCAGAAGACTCAGTGAAGTTATCATGTCAGTGTACGGATTAGCTATTTCTCCATCCATGATCACAAACAT
>NW_008458306.1:0-685 GCF_000622305.1 Nannospalax galili
GGACAGGCAGAGCCTGCAGCTGGGACCAGAGGTGCGACTCCTCTTCCAGGAACTCAGGTGAGGCACTTCCTGGAGCCACCTTCTGTGTCAATCAGGCTCAATTAAGGCCCTGCCTTGTATAACCTAACCCAGTGAGAATGGCTCTGAGAGGCAGGGATATGGACTGGTGGGTCCACTGCCCAACAGAGACCTTAGACCCAGTCCTCACTCAAAATCTGCCTACCATGACCTTCAGTGAAGCCTTTCTTTCCTGGGCCTCCACTTGCCCCTCCAACGAAGTGAGCACAGCAACATCTAACCCCGTCTTTTTGGTCAGACTGGGGAGCCAGGACATGCAGAATTAGCAGCTGTGTTAGGCCAGATGTGGTCAGTCAGTGAAAGCCGGGACTGCGGCTACAAAGGAGCCCGTGAAGGTCACTAAACAGACATGACCGTCCTTTGCCCAGCTCTCTCATGGTTAACACGTGACCGTACTGGCCGCCTCACCCTCGTCACCCCCGTTTTGGCACAAATTACAGACATGGTGCTTCATCACTCTAAAACACTTAAGGACTTTAATTTCTAATTAAGTAAAACCCTTACAGTCCATGCAAGACTATCACCCAGTCACAGAACACATTCAACTAGTGTCTGATGATGGCCTGTGGATCCACTAGGGTCTGGAGCCTTCCTGGTCCTCTGCCAT
>NW_008458307.1:0-684 GCF_000622305.1 Nannospalax galili
CCATTTATATGATTAATGATGTTTATTGACTTGGGAACTCTTCTTAATCCATGAGATAATTTAAGATAACACACCTTACAAATTGTAACTGCGAAGTCAATGGAAGTTTAGCAACCTGTCATCCAAAGCCTCACTGGCACTTGGAGCACCCAGAATGAACCTTAGAGTGTCATCTGAATTTCTCAAACACATCTCAGCATGAATTTGGCCCCTTACTGGGGCAACATGAATTTGGTCTCTTCCTGGGGAAGAGGAACAGAGAGCACTTGTCCACTAGTATAAATATTGTTCCTCTAGGAAGGGACAGGGTAGATGGAGGAAGGTGATTAGGGACCAATGTACAGATTTAACAGCAAATCTGTGAATACAAGAAGAAAATTAGGGGACTAGAGCGATGGCTCAGTGGTTAAGAGCACTGCCTGCTCTTACAGAAGATCAGGGTTTGAATCTCAGTGCCCACATGGTGACTAACAACTAACTGTCCATAACCCCAGTTCTGGGGGAATGCCCTCTTCTGACCTCACTGGGCATTGCACAATAGGAGTGCACTTAATACATGTAGGTGTAACATTCATACACATAAAAGAAAAATGAATAATATTTTGAAAAAGAGGTAAATTCGGAAAAACTAAGTTTTTCTGTGGTACTTCATGTCTCCACATGGCTTTAGTGCATGAGCACTTA
>NW_008458308.1:0-678 GCF_000622305.1 Nannospalax galili
ACACACACACACACACACACACACACACACACGATATATATATATATATATATATCCTGAAATCAAATCAGATGGAATGTAGTAAGGAGGGCACGCATATAGAGGAAGAAATCTAAATATGATCAAAATATATTGTATGAAGTTCACAAAAAATCAATAAAACCTTAAAAACATAAAATACATAAAAATTGAATTTCCAGAACAGGCATGATGGAGATGAAGTCTAGAACTACCAAGATGTACGGAGCTCACTCTCATTCAGTGAGCATGAGGCAGTGATGCACCTGGGAGCCCACATGGAATTGCTGACATGGAGGGAGCCATGTCCTCTAGGAAAACTGGAATTCACATAACAATAAGAGCAGCGATAGTAACTTTCCTACAGAATGAAAGCAGCAAACTCATCCATCCCAGCCTTGACCTTGGGTGCAGAAGGATGAATCACCTTCTTGAGGAAACCATACCCCAAGCCATGTCTGGTAAGGGTTTAGAGCTTTCAGTCATTGGGCTTTCATGTTTTCAACAAACTGAGAAAGAAAAGGGAGACATTAGAAAATGACTGCAGGTTGGTATCTTCCATATGTGACTAATAGATGGAAACAGAAGTGTACACTCACTTAAACCACTCTTCGATCTGTTTCAACATGAAAAGTGTGTAGTAGGAGAAACTGGTCCATA
>NW_008458309.1:0-684 GCF_000622305.1 Nannospalax galili
CACTTGGGTCTTACTGAGAAGTGACGTAGGGAGGAAGAGCTGATCTATATCCCTAAGGCCAGTATCTAGGTTAGTTCAAGGGTCCTTCTCTTTCTTAGGAGGTGTTCTCTTGTGACAGGGTTGGGAACTTATACACACATGCATGCATACAGTGCAGGCATGCACATGTGTGTGCATACCCTGAAACCATTTGCAGGACAGAGTTTTATGCTCCAGCATGTGCAGTTTTGCAATTGTGTCACAGGTAGGGGCACTCAGCATGGTTTCTGTTGGCCTCCATTTTTTTCCCCCATGATCCACAGCAACAGGAATGGGTCAGTCCTGGCCCTGTAGGATAATTACAGAGTTTAAAGTGGTCCCTGATTCTCACACAGATTTTCTTCTCTCTGTCTGCACTCCCTTGCATGGCTGGGACTTCATCACCTGGGGTCTGCGAGCCCTTCAGGCATCCTGATTCCTGCTACTGTGGCTTTGGTACTGGGGTGCACCTGCCCTTCCACTTCCCATATGATGAGATCTTTTCCCACAATTGGTTTGGATTTTTACATACTTTGTATTTGTGTAGCACACTCTGTTTTTAAGCCCATAACTTAAGAGTTTTTCTGTGGCTTTTCTTCTGTTGGCTTCTGACCTGTTCTCTTAGGTGACCATGTGTCAGGTAGGATCAAGCTCCAGTGTCCTGAG
>NW_008458310.1:0-685 GCF_000622305.1 Nannospalax galili
TTTCTCTAGGCTGCACCTCCACATGTTTTGTGTGAAAATTGAGTCTCTCCATTCTCTAACCTTTTTGCTAGATAGTATCTACCCCTTATTTAAACATATCACAAGAAAATATTACTAAATATTTGAGGAGGAAATATAATTTTCTCCTCAGCTAGTTCCAAAGCTGTAGCAAAGTCACTTTAGGTGAGACTCCAGGCCTACAAGGTCATGCCAGCTTTGGGATATTTGGTGGCTAAAGGGACTTTGAACACCTAGACTAACACTCTCAGGGGCAAAAAAGAGGACCAGAGTGTTGACTGCAGCTCCATCCCTGGGGCAGAGTGAACGCTGCCTCTACTTCTACCGCTATTCTGGCACAACTAACATCAGCCCAGTGTCCACTGGCAGCTCATGCTTAGTGGGTCCTCCTCGGCACACGAAAGGCGCCTACAGCCTCTGCTTATGGAAGTTGAGGAAAAGCAGCTGCCGTCTCTAGTATGTCAAGCGGAGCCTCCCTGTGCCTGCATGCACGTTCAGATGTTACTCATGTGCCTATGGAGGCTTCCAGAGTTGGGCATTGTGTAAGAGGGAAACTAGATATGGCTACTTTCTTTTCCCACAGCTGGAGTGCCTGACATTGCTCAAAGCAGGATGTTTCTAAAAGGAATTGTGAGATCATTAGGTGTCCTCTTCCACCGAAACAAAA
>NW_008458311.1:0-685 GCF_000622305.1 Nannospalax galili
AATGTCTTCCTTAATCATTCACCACTTTATCTTTTGACATCTGTCACTGCACCTGGAACTCAATGATTCAGCTAGACTGGTGGGCCAGCAAGCCTAGAGCCTCCCATCTGGGGCTCCCCAACGCTAACTTTTAAGTGAGTGCTAGGAATCTTATGCTTGCATGCTTAGGTTCTCAAACTGTGTACAAACACTTGGTCATCTCCCAGGCCCTTCAAAATTCTTGATTACAGATTTGTCAATGGTTTTCCTGTTACTCTTGCCCATTTCTCAGACTATTCAGGCCACTACAATAACATGCCATAAACAGGGTGGCTATAAATAGCAAGCATGTGTTTCTCACAATTCGGAGACTAGGAAGTCCAAGATGGAGGTACCAACAGTTTTGCTGTCTGGTGAAGGCCTGTCGTCAGTTAGAGTCAGCACCTCCTAGCTCTGTCATCACATGGTGGAAGGCACTCTCTGGGGGCTGTTTCATAATGACACTAATCCAAGTCATAAGAGCTCAATCTTCAGGATCTAATGACCTCACCTCCTAACATCATCACATTGGTGAATAGGTTTCGAATATGAGTTTAGGGAGACACACACATCCAGACCATATGGTGCACACACACACTGCTTACAAGATGAAGTTTCCTTATATAGATTAGGTATCTGCTTCTCATCAATTGACTATGATGCTATG
>NW_008458312.1:0-685 GCF_000622305.1 Nannospalax galili
ACACACACACACACACACACACACGCACACGCATCTGTCAGATAGGTGCATGAAGGGGAGAGGAAGGACATTCAAGACGTGGGAACAGTGTCAGTGAAGCAGGAATTCACATAACTCAAAGGCGTGTGGTAACAAGGTGGTGTCAGAGCCCAGGTCAAACGGAACCAAATGTCAGCACACAGGCTTCACTTCCGGAATCCTTGAGTGCTTTTCTCCAGAACTTCATTTGGCTCCACATACTACTGTGCCTATGAGGAAGAAGAGCTTTCTGGGATTGGTCCCTCTTGGCCCCTAAACACACCAAGGTGAACCATTTACCTGATGCCTCTATGAAATCAGAACCTGGCCCAGGAGGGTGTGGGGATGGCCTGGCTCATGGCTCCCAAAGAACCATGTAGCCCTTACACGCTACCGAGCCTATGAGATAGCAGCCAGCTGGTTGCAACCTGCCACTTTTGAGAGGAGGCTGGGTAAAAGGCAGCCTGGCTTTTGATCACAGGGGTTATCTCTGTAGGTGTAATTTTGGTTCCCAGATCTCCAAATCTGGACAACCCCCTGCCGTGTGACCCTGGGTGGCTGCTCCCCAACTTGACTTCTCAGTTTCCTTTTCTGTGAAATGAGGCTGGCCTGGCCAGTCCCTTCCAGCTCTGAACTGTCAAGCTCCGAGGTGGCCTGGGTGGGTCTC
>NW_008458313.1:0-685 GCF_000622305.1 Nannospalax galili
ATCCATCCAGAAACTGACCCCGAAGTAATTAAAACTTGGCTGCCCTTATGGAAACAAGGCTGCCGCTCACGTGACAGCTGCCTTAAGACGTTTGCAGGTTTTGATGTGAGGCCATGAGCTAAATGTCCTGTCTAAACTGTTTGAGAACTGCTTTCCAGTTCAGTACTCTTGGAGAGGTGTTCTCTGGCAAGTTCCTGCTTCATTGCTTTCAAATGGCACAGTGGGCTCAACAAATCAGAGTTCAAGTTGGAGCTGTGGAATGTAAGGAAGGAAGTGGTTCTAACCTGATTTTCTTTCTCCCAATATATTCCCTTTGATAGCATCTGAGACAGCTCCCATTCCCTGTCTCCTGGTTGGTGTCTCTCCCTTACACTCATCCCACATAGATGTTAGAGGACTATGTGGAGATGAGTCAGTCACATGGGGAAGTCTAGTTTTAAGCCATAAACTTACGAAATGAGCCCTGTTGCGCAGTAGATTATAGAATCTCCTTAACATATATCATTCATAATCTGTTGAGGCTCAGTCACAGTGAGAAACATTCTTGTGAAGAAGACACTAGTTTCATGTACTTGATTCCTGTTGGACTGTCACCCAGCTCTGTTCAAAGAGTTAACCTTTATAGATATGATGCTCTAAAATGGAAGGAGAGGGCTTCACATGCAGATTAGGATTGAAAAATTAC
>NW_008458314.1:0-685 GCF_000622305.1 Nannospalax galili
TTTACACAGTGCTCAGAGTGCATCCAGCAGAGGTGTCCCTGGATCACAGAGGAGTAGGGCCAGAGCCATGTATGAAGGAGGAGGTATCCTGAAATAGGAGAGTCATCACCACCAACCAGGTCAGCTCCAGAATGACTCTGCACTTAGTCTGAAGCCCACAGCTCAGAATCTTGCTTCTCAGTGTTGCTCAATGGGAAGTTGGCAAAACTTTTGAAGAGCTGTGACTTTTAAACTGTGAGCCAAAGGTTTTTCCATAATTTTAATTCTAAATCACAACTTCATAAAATATTTTCTTTCAGTGTTTATTTTTGTTTGTCCACATGATAGAATGTGGACTAATACCCAAATTGGTACAGTTGTGTTTTCTTCTGTTATTACACATGAGATAATGTAGATCAGACTTAATGATCATCATGTGGAATTATGAATAACTGAAATGGAATAGAGGAAGCCTTGAATACCATAAGCAGAACTTAATGGGAAGGTATGGTGAGAGATCAGAAGACTAGAATGCACCCCTGTGCAGTCATGGAAAATTATACACTAGGTTTTACGTGAAAGTAGAGACATACTCAGGAAGAATTTAAATGACCAACTCTTCATACCATGTATAGGGAACTGTTGATCTGTTTTATTTTTACAGTTTCTCCAACTGGCTATGTAACTGAGGTTTCTGCACTTCTAA
>NW_008458315.1:0-685 GCF_000622305.1 Nannospalax galili
AAACTTGAGATCAGTCATTGAGGGAATAAAAACTTTTCCAAGTTAGTTTCATAATAGAAATAAAAGTATGAAGACACAGCAACTTGATGAAAATTATGTTTTTAAGTCTTTGTTGTAATAATTTAAATCCCACAAAGAGGAACACCTTAACAATTGGTCTAAAAAATAGATCTCCCCAGTAGTCTGAAACATAACCAATATTAAATTTATCATATATCCTTCTGGAAGATACCAGAAGACAGTTGGATTATTTTTGGTCTTAGGGGAAATTAATTTGAAATAACAGAGTACCTACAAAATCATAGCTGTGACCCTGTCTCAAGATAGGTAACAATAAAGGGAATTTTGAGACTGAGGATGGCTCAGTGAATAAAGTGTCTGGCATGCAAGCCTGAGGACCAGAGTTCAGATCTCCAATACCTACACGAAAAAGCCAAACATGGTCGCCATGTACATCTGTAACTAGAGTCAGGACAGACCAGAGGATCCCGAGGCTCCCTGGCCAGCCAGCTAGCAAATCAGTGAGTGCCAAGTTGGGGGGGCGGAGACCTTGACTCAAAGGGTGAGGTGAAGAGATAAGGGAGGTGCCTGACTTTTACCTCTGGCCTCCACAGCCATGCACACGCACACACGCACACACACGCACACACATGCATGCACACGTATGCACAGTCACACACATGTG
>NW_008458316.1:0-685 GCF_000622305.1 Nannospalax galili
CAGGATCCAGCTGTTTTAATGGGAACTCCCTCTGCTGCTGAGAAATCTATCCCACTGACACAGATGTGCAGTGACAGATGCTCCAGAGGTCCAAGGCCAGGTGACTGCTGGACAATAACCACAAGGTGCCCCTTTGCTCTCTGGGATATGCCCAAGAAGTCATGTGAGATACTCAAGGTCACACAGCTGGGGATGACACAACAGCTCAGACACAAGGCTCTGGCACTGAGGCTGGGCTCTCCCAGCCTCAAAGAAAGAGGAGACCAGTAAGAACTGGAGGCATGAGGGAGGGCTTCTGGGAGGAGGCCAAGCTGAGGGAGAGACTGGCAACTGCAGTTCCTTGCTCCCAGATCTTCAGACCTCTGGCCTAGAATTTTCCATGGGGAGTGTCAAGGTCTTTCCTCTACCTCCTCAGATGGAGCCACCTTCAGGACCAGGTGGGGATTGCTCCTGGGTAGGGGCAGTGGGTGGGAAGGGGCGGGAGCTCCAGAGGTGCCCTTGCTCTGTTGGTTTGGGGCCCAGGTGAGCCTGACAGGAATGTGGGCAATGGCTTCCTTGTACATCTGCAGTTGAGGAGACCTTGGCCTCAGGCAACTCTGATGAGGCCAAAGATACTCGAGCTGGCAATCAGCCCCACCAGCCATGCCCGCAACCCTGCCCAGTGCCCCATCAGCCAAAATCTGCA
>NW_008458317.1:0-685 GCF_000622305.1 Nannospalax galili
AGTTCAAAATATTAAGATTAAACTACTATTACAAAAGGTAGTCACTTCTGAGTGAATAAATCAATACCTGTTGGAAGGAATCCTCAAACAACGTTTTTCTTGTAACTGTGATCTTTATATGCTGTGGCACGGCCAATTGCTGAAATATAAGAATGATGATTTAAGTCAACTTTTATAATTAAAATGGCCTATCAAAAAGCTAAAAGGGAGTTTTACTTACTTCTATCTTTGCTTATAGAAACACAGACTGTGAATATGAATTTATATTCAATGTTTGTGAACTCACTTGTCAGCATTCATGCTGATTGTAGACTGATGTGAGTAAGAAGAATGTAAGACCTCTGTGGTAGTTTGGATGAGAACATCTCTCCCACAGGCTGAAAGTATCTGAATACTTGGCCCCAGCTGGTGGCACTGTTTATGGAGATTTAGGAGGTGTGGCCTTGCTGGAGGAAGCATGTCACTGGAGTGGGTGGGCTCTGAGAGTCCACAGCCTTGCTGCACTTCCAATTTGTCTCTCTTAGCTTTCTATGCCAGTTGGAAGATGTGAGGACCCAGCTTTCTGTTCTGGCTGCCCCTGCCACGCCTCCCAGCTATGATGAACTCTTAGCCCTCTGGAACCATAAGCCAAACAAACTCTTCCTTCTATACATTTCATTGGTCAAGGTGGTTTTTTGTTCTTTTT
>NW_008458318.1:0-685 GCF_000622305.1 Nannospalax galili
AAGCAAGCCAGTAAGCAGCATTCCTCCATGGTCTTTGAATCAGCTCCTGCCTCTAGGACGTGCCTTGAGCACCTGTTCTGACATCCCTCAGTGATGGATGGTGACCTGAGAGTGTTAAGATGAAATAAGCCTTTTCCTCCCCAAGATGCTTTTAGTCTGAGTGGTTTGTCACAGAGAGAGAAAATGTACCTAGAACAGAGCCATTAATGTGCTTCCCTTGTTTCTTCAAGGCTTCTAATCCAGAGAAATGAAGGGGAAAGGTGTTCACCTTATTCTGTAAACCTGTAAGAATAAAATGATGATTCTGACTCAGAAGTGAGACATCTCTGAAATAATATATTTCTACCCAAATATAACAAGCATATGTCATCTAAAGCCTTGAAGGGGGAGTAACACCTAAAGATTTACAGATACGGACTTTTTAGCCTTTGAAGATATAGTCTTGATAACACATCATACTGAAAGCAGAAACAATGCATATGACGTAGACCAAAATAGTATCCTTCAAAGACATCCAACACCCTAGTCCCAGGAACCTGTAACACATAACATTGTATGGCAACAAGGAATTAAGGTTGTAGATAGAATTAAGTGTGAAAATCACCTGGCCTTAAAATAAGGAGATTGTCCTGGATTATCTGGTGGAGGAGGGAGACAAAAGAGCCAGTGTAAGAGTAACAACACA
>NW_008458319.1:0-685 GCF_000622305.1 Nannospalax galili
AAAAAAAAAAATCACGTATTTCTAAAAGGAAAAGCAACCAAACACCACACAATATGAAATTGTAAAATTTGCTAGAAGAGACTCTGACTTTTAGTGCCAGGAAAACTCCATATAGAAGAAATGATTATGTAAGTCTCTAATGGGTTTTAAGAATTGTAGATTTAAACTTATGGCAGCTTACCAATCAGTTTCAGAGTCGGGGAAAAAGAGTCATAATGCAATTTTTAAAAAGCTCACAGAATAAGCAGGATTAACTCTTTTGAAAAATGTGCTTTAATTCCAGGCATTTATTTCCAGGCAGTAGATTTCTCTGACCCTCAGACTTACTCAGTCTGGTGGAGGCGTGATTTAGTTTATTTTATTTATTTTATGGACCCCCCAGACCTTAAGAATATTCAAACATCAAAGTCAGCCTTGACAAAGGGAGAGCCTGTGGCTAGTGGCCTGCATGTTGCCGGACCCAAATAGGTTTGGTTCATTCCAGCACCAAAGAGTCAAGGATTCCTGGGAGTTGATACATTCTAGACCCCTGGAGGGAGCAGGAGAGAGGTTATCCCCCTCAGTCTGTGGCTCCCGTGTTGCTGTCTGGACAGATGGGACGTCAGGTTTCACTCAGGTTTTTGGCACAGACTGTTTTCGGAACATCACAAAGGAAGTCCTCAAGTTGGTCATTGTCACAGAGCAG
>NW_008458320.1:0-685 GCF_000622305.1 Nannospalax galili
CCCAAGAACCCAACCCTTAGGAGCCCCCACCATGTGATCCTTGCTCCAGAATTTCTTAGTCTGCATTAGTTACTTTTTCTGTTGCTGTGATAAAATATCATGATAGAAGCAACTTATAGAAGGAAGAGTTTACTGGGCTTACAGTTCCAGAGGGATACGGGTCCCTCATGATGGGGAGGCATGGCAGAAGGCAGCCAGAGCAGAAAGCCGAGTGCTCACGTCTTCAAGCAGGCAGGAGAAGCAGTGAAACTGGAAATGGGACTTGGCCATAAACTCTCAAATCTCCCCATCCCCAGTAACATGCTTCCCATAACTAGGCCACGCCTTCTAAACCTCCACAAACAGCGCCATCAAGTGTGGTCAAGTATTTAAATACTTTAAGCCTATAGGGAACATTTTTCATTCGAAGGGCCACATTCCTCTCCTGGGCCCCCATAGGTTCATACCGTGCAAAATGCATTTGTAATATTTGGAGAGTCGTCCAACTAACCAGTGCATATTTATGTAATGCTTGCTGCCTGCAGGAGGCATGACAGTGGAGAAGTTCAAGAACTAACTCTCTCTCTCTCTATGTGGTTTCAATTTACCAAGGAAGAGAAGTCCATTCTCCACCTATATTTGAACTTGAAACTAGATAGGACAGTCAATGCAGCAGCAGGTAAGCTCTGGGGACAGTTCACTCACT
>NW_008458321.1:0-685 GCF_000622305.1 Nannospalax galili
ATGGGCGCACTTACACACATGCAGGCAATACATTCATACACATAAAGTAAAAACAAGCAAAATATTTAAGAAAGAAGAGTATTAAATAAATACATGTGACACAGCACGAACGGGCCTATTGATCTGCGAACAGAGAACAGAAAGAGACTCTGGTCAGTGTGCTCTTGTCAGCATGCTGGGATCATCAGAGAAATTAGTTTGGCCCTTTTTGGGTCTCCAAAAAGTCCTGATGATATTGCTCTTTTTATTCAGAACATTCAGCCACCTTGGAGCTACAGCTAGGGAACTGCTGGAGAAACGCCAGTGAAGTGATTTAGTCTCAAAGTGTCACCTGCCACTTCCAGTAAAGACCAGTAAGCGAGGAGCAGTTACACTGTGTCACCAGTGACTCGGGGGAAGGAGAAGCAGGGCAGAATATGAGTAATGTCTGCTGAGGTGTGACTCCTGCCTACCGAGAACTGAACTTGTACAGGAAAACGTACCATCGCCTCTATCAACAGACAGAAGAAAGCAATACAATCACATGCTCAGAGATTCTTTGATGGATGCTGGCACCCATGACCCCAGTTAAAATATGGTAAGGGAGGAAGCCACAGAGAGATGCCATGCTTAGCTGCACTGCTCCGTCAGTCCTGATCACTCTGCTCCAGCCCATCCTGTTACACCCGTCCTTGCTTCTGGTCTG
>NW_008458322.1:0-685 GCF_000622305.1 Nannospalax galili
CAGGAATATGGAAGGAAAATGGAGGGAAAGGGACAGAAGGAGTCCAAGAGGGAAGAATAGTAGGATAAAGGTGTCATTAAGTGAGAAATATGTAAAGAGGTGGTAGTTAAGGGGGGGGGGAAGCGATACAGAGAACTACGGGAATAAATATGGAAAAATTCTGCAGATACGCAGTAAAAAAAACGAAAAACCGAAAACAAAAGCCTTGAGCACAGAAGGAACCCTATCGGGATGGAAGAAAGGGTCCCTCAAACAATGAAGGCCATTTTCAGTAATGTTGGGCATACACCAGAAGTGGATGGAAAAACCCTATTGCTGACAACACTGCATGATGTGAGCATGGGAGAGGAAGAAGTCAAGCTTGGACTAAGCTGGACCCTGCGTGTTGCACTATCAACATACCAAATAAGATGTTCCTGTTGGTACAATAGTGGAGTGTTTAGTGTATGTCCAACCAGCAAATTTTTGATTGGATATAATGCTCCCTTCTAGGGTTGGAACACACATCCAGTCCTGTAGACCAGGCCACCCCCCTGTGGCCAGAGAGGGTACAGACCCCAATGGGAGGCCACTGCACTTGTTTTGTTAGATGGATGTGATGCACCAGCTAAAGTACCATCCAAGTATTTGTGTCTACACCCATAAGTTAAGTTATTATAGCAGCCACTGTTTAGATGTTCTTGCT
>NW_008458323.1:0-685 GCF_000622305.1 Nannospalax galili
TAATCACCATCGGTTGCGTGAGGAAGATTTGCTGGTAGAGTTGAGAGATGCATTGATGTTCTCCTTCCCCTGTTCCATTAATGTTCCCTGAGCCTGAGCCTTAGGTGTAGAGGTTCCATTGTAGATGTGTCACTTAGAGCAGAGCATCTCACACTTATTTTCTGCATTTGACCAGTTGTAGAACATTGTAATAGTCTCCATCTGTTGAGAAAAAATGCTTCTTTGATGAGTGGTTAGGGGTGTCCTTGCCCCTCCCAGCAGCAATCTATTGCCACAGTTTTCTTTAGGTAGTATTAGAGGTTCTTCCTTCCTTCCTTCCTTATGTATATGCTGGGATACCTTCTGGTTTGAACCTGAATGGAACTCGTGCATGTTGTTACCATTGCTGTGAGTTTATATGAGTAATTTCCCGGTGGTTTGAGAAGCTCTGTTTTCTTGTGGTCATCCACCACCTCTGACTCTTTCTGCCCCATCTTCCACAATGATCCCTGAGCCTTAGGGACAGAAGTTTGATATAGATGGGCTATTCAGGGATAAATGCTCTACAGCCTCTTGTTCTCTACATACTGGCCAGTTGTGGGTTTCTGTGTTAATCACAATCTGTTGCATAAAGAAACTTCTCTGGTGAGAGTTGAGAGATTCATTAATCTATGGATATGACAATAAGTCATTAAGAGTCAGTTTA
>NW_008458324.1:0-685 GCF_000622305.1 Nannospalax galili
AGTAATGGGGGTTTGCATCATAAATATTTCTTCAGTGTCCACCAGGCCTTACGCACAAAGGTAAGACTATAAGGATAAGTAAAGCCATATCTGGGCAGAGGCAGGTGTCTTTCAGGAACCACCAGTACTACAGGTTTTCTGGGAAAGTGACAAGTCCATGAGGAAGGTCTCCTCAGGGCCATAGGAGGACAGATGGAGGGGACATCAGGGGGGACTTCCTGGAAGAATTGCTTGTAAATATTGAAGAGTCTGTACAAAGGAAAAATTTTTAGATGATGGCCATAGCAAAGGATCTAGCCAGACATGTTGAAGGAGCGGGTGGAGGCAAAGCTGTCAGCAGAGTTTGTGGAAAAGGGGAGGTTTCCTTGTAAGATGCTGCTGTCAGCCAAGGAGAGGCACTCCTAGAATCTCGGCATGGGGGGGATGTTCTGAGGCAGGAAGCAAGTCTGAGGCCAGACTAGACTCCACAGTGAGTCTCAGGTCAGCCTGGGCTACAAAGTGAGCCCCTGTCTAAAAAAAAAAAAAAAGAAGGAAGGACGGAAAATGAGGAAGGGCAGGAGGAAGGGAGGGAGGGACGAGAAGGAGAAAGGAAAGGAAAGGAGATGCTCACGCAGGCTTCAGGACCATCCATGGATCTGCTTTCAGCACTATTTACTGTTTGCTCCCAAACCACTGTGCGTCACTG
>NW_008458325.1:0-685 GCF_000622305.1 Nannospalax galili
AAGAACAGATAGTGACTTCCGTTTCAGACAAAGGCTAAGTGGATGCATCACTAGGAGCCCTCTCGGCAGGAAATGTTAAAAGAGTTCTTCAGGGAGAAAGGATTAAAGACCATACACTCTGATTCCACAGAGAAATAAAGAACATTAGGGAGAATGAGGGAGGCTGTCCACCATCTTCATGGTGTTGGTGAATCTGCGCAGACAGGAGGAGGGTCTCCTGCTGGGCACCACACCTGCGTGGTGAGAGCTGCCTAAGGGTGGACCTGAATTCATTACAAACATGTACAGAACATTCCCCTCCAGGGCAGCCAGGCTCAAAAGCATTTTAAATTGTCATGATAGGTGAGTTAAGGGGAGGGAACGTGTCATCTAGAAAATGTCCAGGTGACACTAGAGAGTAAATAAATGACATGAACAAAAGAGGAAGCTGGAAAGAGAAAGAAGAGCACACAGCTGGAACATAAACATGGCGCTAGGGAGATGCTCAGTGGGCTGGAGCACCTTTGCAGCAGTCCAAGGATGTGAATTTAGATCTGGCACCCATGTAGAAGCCAGGTGTGGCTGTGTGTCTCTAACCCCAGTGCTGCAGGGATGGAGACAAGAGGATCACTGGGGCTTTCTGGCCAACAGCCAAGCTCCAGGTTCAGTGAGACCTCATCTCACTGTGATAGAACAGACACCCTCC
>NW_008458326.1:0-685 GCF_000622305.1 Nannospalax galili
TGTAATGCTGATTCTTCCAGTTTCTGATTCTTTGATTCGGAACAAAATAGTGAACAATACCTGACCCATTTCCTAATTCCTTAAAGGGGTCATTTTGGAGGTTAATGACTGTTATAGGCAAAGCCTTAGAGCAATGCTTAACTCTAGTAAGAATCCAGTGTCACCCATTGGTTTTGTTGTTTTACTATTATTATTTACTTGGGATTAGGACAAAGTCTGCAGTTCTGTATAACTCAGATTGTAGGATGTAGAAATCCTTCATATAGGACAAGTGCCTCAATGGTTCTCCAGGATTTTACATGATCTCAGCTGTGACAAAGAAGCACAGCCCTTCAGAACAGTCTGTTTATTCCTCAGCCCGCTCCATCCCTGAATTCTGGGCACAGCACCTCTGATGATCTTTCTTTCCACATGCTTTGGGCTCTCTCTAAGGGACAAAGCTTGAGGCTCCCACTTGGTCCCACGTGCACCTCTTCTTCTTTATTTTGTTTTTCCTTAGTTGCTGCAAGAGACAAGAAACATCACGCATGTGTGCATCCCTGGTGGTCCCACTTCATGCCCCTCTATGTGTGAAGTGAAATTGAGGATAACTGCAGTTTAGAAGAAAACCCTGAGCTCATCGCCGCACTGTAGCATGAGTGACTGCTAATGGAACTCACTGCAAGCCAGAGATTTACAGTGGTAT
>NW_008458327.1:0-685 GCF_000622305.1 Nannospalax galili
CTGTATGCTCATGCAATAAAAGACCCAGTAGGATGAGCAATGCGCTTGAGAACAGTGTTAACAGCACCTCACATCTGGGGAAGCTTGAGGGCTGGGCTGACACTAATAAGTATAATGACAGTCTTCTCCTCTCTAATGAGGGCTTAGGATTTTATCCCAGATCAACCTACTGGATTACAGGTACAACTAAAAGGCACAGTGTAGTTGGGCATTCAGGAACAGGAGAATAACACTGGTTGACCACAAAGTCTAGAAACACAGGCGAATATGTAATAAAGGGTTTATTGATATCACATTATGATGCACGACGATGTAATATCTATGATCCCAGACTTCATGGCCACTCTCTAGCAAAAGCTATTATTTGCATCAAGCTGTTTAAGTGTCAAGAGGTTCTGTTCTCAGTGCTTCATTCGCCTTAGCTAATTTAATTCTCTCAGTCCTATGGCCAGAGACAGTCACCATTACCATGGGACTAGATCAGGAAACTGAGGCAGGAAGGGATTTTAGTATCTTGTCTGAGTTCTTCTGCTAATAAATAGTAGAAATAGCTTCCAGCCTGGAAAGCCTCTGTCTGTGCCCAGGATGCTCCATCAGCCTCTCCAGGAGGACCAGACGTCACAGGGACTTTGCTGAAGAGCAAGTAAGTAAGATTTAGGGTGCTCTGTCTTGCTCCTTTTTTTTT
>NW_008458328.1:0-685 GCF_000622305.1 Nannospalax galili
TTTTTTTTTTGCCAGTTTGTAACCCCAGCTGAACTGGAACTTGCTATGTAGACCAGGCTGGCCTCAATCTCAGAGAGATCTGCTTGCCCCTACCTTCCAAGCGAGTGCTAGGATTAAAGGTGTGTGCCACCATGCCTGACTCTCATAATTTTTTTTTAAGGTGGAGGTGCAGAGCAGTTGGTGGAGTGCTCACTCAGCATGCATGAAGTCCTGGGTTCCATGTCCTGGACAGATATGATTTTAAAGGTCTACCTGGGAAAGCAGTGGAACATTTGAACCCTCAACCTCCCTTAGCTATGGCAAGCCAAAGGAAGAACATGAGATTAAAGCAGAGATAAATGGAGTATAAAACAGAATAAGACAAAACAAAAACAAGGGTGGGGGACCGATGAAACCCAAAGTGAGTTCTGTGAAAAGCAAAATTGACATTGAGGAAGATAATGATGGAGTCTGGAGGCTGGAGATCCAAGATAGAAAGCTGTATCTTTTGTTGAACTGTGAAGACTAGAACTGGAGCTGTTTTCACTTGGATAGTACAAGATGTGTGAATTTGTTTTATACCCAAGCAAATGGACATACTTGATACTGGTCTTCATAAAATATTTTATGTAAGTGGGCTCATAATATACAAGCTACTGGATCACTTTTCCCTTCAACAATATTTTCAGACATCTTTCCATGAAAC
>NW_008458329.1:0-685 GCF_000622305.1 Nannospalax galili
TTAAAAAAAATTGATAAAATCCAAATAAAGAGAAGGAAGAAAGATTTTCCAACAAAGAGATTCGGTGAGACATAAGGATTTGAGGCAAATGCTATTGGAATCCTAGAGGGTGGAACGCAGAATTCCAGCCAGGCAGCAGCCAGGCCGTCTCAGGGGATCTGGATTTCAGTCTAAAGCTCTGGCTTTTCCTTGAGCAACAAGGTTTTTCTAAGAGTAGGGCAAAAATGAAGAGTCCCTGCTTGAGAAAGATAAATTGACAGAGAGTAGAGGCACAGAGAGCAGTTCAGAGGGATGCTGCTTTCAATGACAAGACTACATAAGTGACAATTTATTGATAAGGTTCTGAACAAGGATAATGGCCATTAAGGTAGAGCATAAGGAAGGGATGTAGGAGATATTTCTTAAATGACGTCATTGGGAGCATGACAACACGTTAGAATCTGGAGCAAAAGAGAGAAAAGTCACGATAACATTGGAGATTTTAAGCCTGGATGCCTGAGAGAATGCTAGTGTCCTTAGCAGAAATAAGCAGGAAGAAGAGTCAGAGAACATTTGCAACAGTCTTAAGTTCTTAATATCATTTTGAGAAATCCATTTTAGCCCCTTCTGATTTGCGTGCAAATGCATCCAAACATGTGACCTGATGGAAATGCTATTTCCCTCCATGAGTACATTTGGGTTTTTG
>NW_008458330.1:0-685 GCF_000622305.1 Nannospalax galili
GATTATGCACATGATTTGCTAGGTTTAGATATCACAATCACTTCAAGGATTTGGGGGCTATTTCAATGATATTTTTCTAAATTTCAATATTCAGTTCTTTATTTCCATCATTGATGTGTAACTGAATTTTAAAGGCTGTTCTGGGACAGTTGCTCTAGGTAAGATGGTGGGTGGAGACTGCTGCTGTGGGGCCCTTCTAAGAGGAGTCAGTGTAAGAAAGAATAGCATTTATTTAAAAGAGAAAAAGAGGAAGAATTCCTGCCTCTGATCGCGTAAAACATCCTCTGCCAAATCCTCATGCATCTTCATACCATTTCCCCTTACCCATGGGGTCCCTTTCATCTCTATTCTAGAAAACCACTGAACTATCACTATCCCATTATCCCCACCAACTGTCCTGAAATGTGCTGGGTTTGAGAATATGCCCTATTTGCGAAGTACCAAGATAATTTATTGTCTGGATGTAGTCTAGAACTGTGAGTCTCCTCCACTAGTGATTAAAGACTTTTTCTAAGTCATGGAGAAAAAATACCTACAATCAGAGTTGCATATTCATTTGTATTGACATGCCTTCCCCAGAGACAAATTTCACAAGGGCATGTCAGGTTTCCACACAGCCTGGATGCCTCCCTTCACAGTGGGTTACATTACAAAAGAAAAGTCTGGCCTGCTGTGATGGCACATG
>NW_008458331.1:0-685 GCF_000622305.1 Nannospalax galili
GTGCATGTGTGGCATGTGTGCATGTGGTGTGTGTGCATGTGTGCCATGTGTGCATGTGATGTATGTGTGTGCATGTGTGGCATGTGTGTGCATGTGTGGTGTATGTGTATGCATGTTCATGTGTGGCATGTGTGTGGTGTGTGTGCATGTGTGGTGTGTGTGCTTGTGGTATATGTGTGTGCATGTGTGGCATGTGTGCGTGTGTGTGTGTGGTGTATGTGTGTGCATGTGTGGGGTGTGTGTGTGGTGTATGTGTGTACATGTGTGGCATGTGTGTGTGTGGTGTGTGTGCATGTGTGGCATGTGTGTGGTGTATGTGTGTGCATGTGTGTATGTATGGCATGTGTGTGAGTTGTGTCATGTATGCATGTGCGCATGTTGTGCATGTGTGCAGCATGTGTGTGGTATATGTGTTCATGTGTGAATGTGTGCATTGTTTATGGTGTATGGGTATGGTATGTATTATATATGTGTGGTGTATGTGTGTGTACATATGTGAATGTGTGCATGTGTGCATTGCTTATGGTGTAGGTGGGGGTAGCTATGTGTATATGTATGGTGTGTGTATGGTGAATGCACAGGAGTGTGCAGGTGTGCATGCCCTGTGTGAACATGGTGTGTGCATCTGTGTTGGGTATATGTGTGTGGTGCATCTGTGTGTATATGGTGTGTGTGTGTGTGTGTG
>NW_008458332.1:0-685 GCF_000622305.1 Nannospalax galili
GTTAGAGATGCTCTTATGAACACTGATTCTGAAAGTGAACCAGTCTGAGAGATCTGAAATAGGTGGAGTACTGAGCTCCTCTGGTCTCTCTGTACAGTGTGCATTAATCATATTAATGCGTCATTAATTTGATTTTCACTTATTTCATGCTTATATAGCTACTGTGCTGAATAATTTCCTTGTTAAACAATGGTCTTTAGTGATTATTGTCAATTGGATTTCTGGATAGCGTTTGTGCTATTTAAATAATTTTCAAACATTAAAATCATTCCAGAAAGTCACACCTACATGTGGATAATAATAAACACAGACAAAATAATATCACTGGCACATGTTCCTTAAATGATATTACTGGTAATTTTATTACAATAAAAAATTAAATTTTTCTGAAAAACTTAAATTAATTCAAATATATTCTCTTGAAACTGATCTACAATATAGATTTTTTCACTATTTCAACTTGTCCTTCTATGAATTGAAATTTTTGAAAAATTGACATATTTTCCAAACACAAAAGTTGGAGACCTTATGGACAGACTTCTTTTGGTCATTAGAATAAAAATTTATGTAGAGTGGAATGGGTCATTGTTTGAAGCATGATACTTTATTTTATAGCTATTACTTGTTTAGATGTGACCTCATCCTTAACATGGATTCTTGTTTTCCTCTTCTGTGAAAGCCTCTA
>NW_008458333.1:0-684 GCF_000622305.1 Nannospalax galili
CCCCCCCCAAAAAATCAAAAATTCTATTTGTTTGTGGTTTGTGTGTATATACACACACTCTCAGAAGTCAGAGGACAACTTGCAAGGAGTCATTTCTCTCCTTTCACTGTGAGGGTCCTAAGGATTGATCTCGTGATGTCAGGCTTGGCAACAAGTGCCTTTACCTGCAGAGTCATTTTTCATTTTAACTATCTTGACTTCTAGACTCTAGAATCTAGAGAAAGGCAAAACGCCAAAGAAGCAAGAAATATGACATTTGATCCTAATCAAAACCTTACATACATAAGAGTATATGGGAGTTCTGGAAACTGACAAAAAACACACAGGGCCCTAAGTAGCTCATTCGCATTTATTTAGCTTTGTCATTTGGCATTGTATAACACCCCACCATGGGAAACAAGTATGTGTGTTTGTTAGTACTATGCAGTCCATCTAGGGAGCTGAAGGGATTGCAGATCTTTGAAGAAGATAAATTTGAGCCTGTCAAGGTGAGGTTTCCAGAAAAGCTTTTAAGCAGAGAACACCCCCTGGTGGTGACAGGAAGATTTGAGTCTCCTGTCTTTTGCCATAAAGAATGCTGCCTTTATCAAAATTACATTCTTCTTACTGGGTGTGGTTGGAGGGAGGGGCAGGTGGATCTCTGTGAGTTCAAGGCCAGCCCCTCTGCAGGGAGACCCTGTCTCA
>NW_008458334.1:0-685 GCF_000622305.1 Nannospalax galili
AAAAAAATGGATGTTCTTAGGAGAAAGAGAGTCTGCCTGGGCAGTGACCACAGTGTTAATATCAGGACCTAAGGTCAAAGCTTCTTCCTAGGGCTCTAGTCTGACTCATGACTGACCCACAGGACGCAGGCTGTTGAATCTCATTTGAATTATATAAATTCTCTCCTGTGTATGGTACTAAAATCCACTTGCTCAACTTTTCTAACCAGTTCATACAACCATGCAAGACTTGTTTGCTACTCGATTAGCTATTTACTCTTTACATTTTCCCAATAATCTGACACATCTCTATAGACTATTTGCAATATCTTTCTACATGTGCATTCGAACACCAGGATATCTTTTAATCAGAGAAGGATTTGCTCAAAACTCATAATAAATTTACTATAGCTTTTCTACATTAAAATATAGGACTAGAAAGCTATATTCTAAGTAAAAGTGAGCTTTGTGATTTTCAAAATGAAAGTCAATTTTACATGGTATAACCAGATCCGGGTACTCAAAAGACTACAATAAAATGCCCAAGCAAATCACACTGTACGTGAAAGCAAACAACTCAGCCCCAATAATGAGTCTCAATTATAAAGTCAAAGGGTTTTACCTTCAGAAAGACCAACCTGGTATCTTTAGTATTCCACTAACTGATTTTCCTGGACATGTGTTGGCAGTACATTAACAAACACAC
>NW_008458335.1:0-685 GCF_000622305.1 Nannospalax galili
ATTTCTCATCAGGTGTCTCTAGGTCCCAGAGCATAGTGTCATGCTATTCCCTTCAGAATTCCCCTCATTATTCCCTGCACAAGGGTGAATAATAAAAATCCAGGGATATAGGCACTTGCCATTTCTAGTAATTTCCTCCAAATCTGTTGTATTTCATCAGCATCCTTAGGTAATAGTAAATACTTTACAAAAGTTATTTTGTAACAAAGGTTGAACAATAGGAATGAACACTCAAAACAACCTGATTTTAAATCCAGGCTTTTCTATTTCTAAAGGATGAAACTATAATATCCAAGAGTTCTAAGTTCTATGGACCTTGGTTATTTATATTTACATTTCTATGTTCCTATATACATCAATAAAATGAGACTCATAAATGATATCTTTTGATGGGGCTCGATGGTAGGTTCCTTACACATATTAAAGCTGTGGATTTAATCTCAGCACTACTAAATAATCCTTATTATAAAATAATTAAATAATGCAATAGTACTACTTCATTGTGCTCTTTTTTAGTTAAATGAGACGATTCACATATTGTATTATATAGAACTGTACTAAATATACAGATAGATCCTTCTCAGTAGCGTTCCCCTCCCCCATTTCATATTCCTATCCATATAAAGCAGGATCTTTCAGTCTTCTCATTATGGACATTCAGAGGAAGCAAGAGTTATATTGTGTC
>NW_008458336.1:0-685 GCF_000622305.1 Nannospalax galili
AGTCCTCTCCAAGAGCAGTAAGTACATTTCTTTGGTCGTTTTCAGACAGTCACCCCATAGCCTCAGATGGCCTGGACCTCAGTATGTAGAACAGGCTTACTGTGATCTCATAGAGATCCATCTGCCTGTGCCTTCTGAGAGCTGGGATTAAAGACATGTGCCACCATGCTCCACAAGAGCAGCAAGTTCTCTTAACTGCTAAGGCATCACTCCAGCCCCAAGTTGAATTTTTCAGCAGTATTGAATTAAGTGATGAAATCATCTTGTAGAACTGTTTTTATACAAAGTGGATAGTCTATACCCTGAACTTGAGATCAGGATTCTTGACAGTTACACAAAATGAGAAGGCCAACCCAGAAGAAGGGAAGGTATTAGGGACGGGGACAAGGGAGTTGGTGAAAAGTCAGCCCATGGCATCCTTATCAGGGAGAAGGGAGCTGAAGTTATATATGAAGTATAATCTGAATACATTGGGGTTTCAAGTAGGAAAATGACATGGTCCGATTGACTTTAAAAAGATCCTGGTGGCTACTGTCTTGAAATAAAGGCATAAGCGGTGACTCAAGTTGAGAAGCAAGAGATGGAGATGTTGGGCACAAAACTGACAGTTGTGAAACTTAGGAAGAAACAGTTGACTTGGGATATATTGAGACGTTTGAATTAAATGTGTCCAAGGTTAGGACAT
>NW_008458337.1:0-685 GCF_000622305.1 Nannospalax galili
TGTAATGAAATGCTTCTTCTAAAAAATAAAAAAAACATGAAAAAAGAAAATTTTTAATGTGCCTATAATTTTATTTACTAGTAATTCTTCCCCATATATACTCTCGACAGTAAGACCAACAAGATATACTGAATGCATACAAATCAGTCAAAATGACTTGTTCTTTCATGTAGAAAATAACGCCTTCAACCAATGTTTGATGAAACACAGCCCTCTACCAGGGAAACACACACTGACTGTACTGGGTTCTGTCCACAGGGTCTAACAAGTTCTACAAAAATCCAATAGCACTGATAATATTCAGCCATTATATTCTAACTAGATTTTTAAAGACACGAATTTTTTAAAATTCTAACATTTACTTATTAGCAAAGTATTTAGTTGTTTGCAAATGGAAATAACAGCTGCAGCTTAGCAGGAGTCAGGCGTTTTGCAGAACTCTTCCAATGAAGTATCTCATTCGGTATTGAAAATAACTACCTAAAATACCAGCTCAGGGAGACTGAACAATGCACTACTGAGTGATGAACCGGTCACTGAAGAAATCAGGAGGGAAATTAGCATATTCTTAGAATCAAATGAAAATGAAAATACATCTCAGATCCTGTGGGACATAATGAATACAGTTATAAGAGGGAAGCTTACAGCTACATAAACACCTACATTAAAAAATCATAGAACACCG
>NW_008458338.1:0-685 GCF_000622305.1 Nannospalax galili
AATTTCCTTCTCTTGTCTTATTGCTTGAGCAAGAGTTTCAAGCACTATATTGAAAAGGATTGGGGATAGCAAACAGCCCTGTCTCATTCCTAATTTTAATGAGACATCTTTGAGTTTTCCTCCATTTAAGGTGATGTTGATTATGGGTTTGTTGTATAGAGCTTTAATTAAATTGAGGCATGTTCCCTCCAGACCAACTCCTTCAAGAACTTTTGGCATGAATGTATGTTGGATTTTGTCAAATGCCTTTTCTGCAAATATTGAGATGACCATCCTAAAATTCATACAGAATCACGAAAGACCTCAGATGGTCAAAACAGTCTTGGGCAAAAAGAAAATGCTGGGGTAATCACCATACCAGATCTCAGATATATTAAAGAGCTATAGTCATTAAATCAGCGTGGTACTGGCACAAAAATAGAAGCGTAGATCAATGGAACACAATAGAAGACCCAAACATGAGTTTATATAATTCCAACCACCTGATATTTGACAAAATTTCTAAGAACACACAGTGATGGAGAGATAGCTTCTTCAACAAATGGTGCTGGGAATACTGGATCTCCACCTGCAGAAAAATAAAACTTGATTCTTATCTTTCACCCTGCACAAAAGTCAACTCCCGATGGATCAAAAAATCTCAATATAAAACCTGAAACTTGGAAACAGCTAGAAGAAACATAGG
>NW_008458339.1:0-685 GCF_000622305.1 Nannospalax galili
AAGTCATGGAACACAGCATCCCTGTCTGAACTCCAAGGAATGTGTGGGGAGTGCTATGACCCAGATAAAAAGGTACTATTTCCAGAAAGGGAAAGTAGATATTGGGAAGGCAAAAACAACAGATGTCTGCTAGCTCTGAGGATAACACAAGAGAATCCGAATATAGAAATCCTCTACAACTGAATTAGATGGGACTGCCTTCTCTGCACTTAAGTGTCTGTTCACGCATGAGCCCATAGACATAGAATTTTCTCTCTGTGCTCACTCCAAGGTCAGAACCTCATTCCCCTCCCACCTTCCCAGAATTATAGACAATGGGAATTTCAGCTCCCTTGAGCTCCCTTCAGTCCTTGCCAACAGTGTGGTCAGCCATAGGATTCCAACAAGTTATTCATGTTAAACACAGTAGTTCAACACATATTTTATTTTCCAACATCTGGTTTACTCTGTCTGGAAGGACACCGTGAAGAGGGAGGCACCAACATGTCAGGCCATACAGGACTTAGCTGAGCCAAGTCCTCTTCCTTTTCCCAGATGCAGATGAGGCCCAGATGTCTTTTGTGTACTCCTAGAAACTTCTCCAGGCCTTTCATTAACAGCTACATGAAAAAGGAAGACAGATCAGTCTAAGATCAAATAACTTCTTCCATAACAATCCATATGAAGTGGCTCAGAGAGATCATTT
>NW_008458340.1:0-685 GCF_000622305.1 Nannospalax galili
TGAACACTGTATCTAGCATCTTTAAACACATATGGTAGAGGATATTAAAGAAGAGGTCTTGTAAGCATTATATGAAATCAGAGACAAGAAACCTGTATTATATGGTGTATCATAACAATGAAAGGAAATTAACACATTCACAAAGAGCATTTATGTCACTTTATTTTGGTTTTAGAGTGTGAAGACTTTAATGGATGCAGAGATCCTTAAAACATGGTGCATACCCCTATGGTCACTGATTCATTATCTCATCCATGAAGTTGTCTGGGGCTTGGTTTCTGCTGGATGCTGCACTAAACTAATTTTGTGAGTAGGACATGAAGAAACGGGATATGGAACTGTTTGAGACACACAGACTGACAACTTCAAAGAGAAGCCATCAGAGATCCATAATGCAAAGCGCTGTAGAGAGACCCAGTGGTCATATGCCTTGAATGAAACAGCAGTAACAGGGCAGGGCTTTGCAAACAGAAGACCAAAGCTTATTTCCAAATATACTCAGGAAGGACACACAGCACAAGCAAATGGAAATAGGCTGTTCAGTTCCATGGACTCATGGTAGAGTTGGGGGATTTTTGTTACTGAATGTGTTTTAGCTGGCCTGTTACAAAAAGCATGTACAGACAAGGAATAGGTAAGTGACTCCCAAGGGAGGTTATGTTATGCTGTTAGACCACTTCCTGAA
>NW_008458341.1:0-685 GCF_000622305.1 Nannospalax galili
TTCATTTGTCATTGCAATGCTCCAAAGTGTCATCACAATGCTCCAATGTGACATCACTATGCACAGTGTGCCATCACAATTAACCAGTATGTCATCACAGTGCTCAATGTTCAGGCTCAATGTTCATTGTGCCCTTGCAATTCCCCAGTATGATATCACTATCCTCAATGTGCGATCCCAGTGCTCAGTTTTCTCTTGCAATGCCCCAATATGTCATCACAAGGCTCAGTGTGCCATCACAATGCCCCGAAGTGTCATCAAAATGCTCCAAAGTGACAGCACAATGCTCAACTGTGCTATCACAATCTTTCATGTTACATCACAGTGCTCCAATACACTATCACAGAGCTCCAACACGTCCTTCCAATGCTCAATGTGCCAACAAAATGCTCTAAAGTGCCATCACTATGCTACAGTGTGAGATCACAATGTGATGGCACCAATGTGTCATCGCAGTGCTCCAATGTCTCATCACTGTCGTCAGTGTGCCATCACAATGCCCCAATGTCTCATCACAATGCTCAGTGTGACATCACGATGCCACAATATGGCATCACAATGATTAGTGTGCCCTTACAAGGCTCCAATGTGTGTTCCCAATGCTCCATTATGCCATCACAATGCTTAGTGTGCTAACACAATGCACCAATGTGTCATCACAATGCTCCATTGTGTCATCACAAAG
>NW_008458342.1:0-685 GCF_000622305.1 Nannospalax galili
TTTGTGGCTGCTCATGTACTCATACCAGTGATATTTAAAGCTGCTAATGGTGAAAGCCTGGACCACTTGCTGCATGATCCCTTTGCTGTCCTACATCCTGGAGAGACAATTGAGGTCATCTCTCATTCTCTATGGAGCATGTTCATATTTAACCTGACCTGCTGGAACCAGAGCCTGAGCTGGTGAGCAAGGAACAGGGCTGTCAGACCTGCAGGTCCTTTGTAAAGCTAGCTGTTTAAGCCAGGAAGCTTTGTGTCCCCTCCCCCCAATCTCTCTTCTTAGAAGAAAATAAGTTAGAACGCCTTACAGTCTGTGAGGTCAAAGGGGCTTGAGGACTTTTCCAGAGCTTCTTTAGGAAGTCACTTCTCATTACAGTCTCCTGTGCAGGCAAATAAAAAGCGAAAAATAATATAAAAGGGCCCTTGTGTTCTAGAGGTAGAATGGGCTTTCCAAGAAGAAGAAGAATTTTAAAAAATATTTTATTATTATTTTATTTTACATGTATGAGTTTATTGCTTGTGTGTATGTAAGTACACCCATGTCGTGCAATGCCCACAGAGGTCAGAAGACAGTGTTGGATCCCTTGGAACTGGAGTTACAGACAGTTGTTAGCCACTATGGGATGTGGGTGCTAGGATTCAAACCCAGGTCCTCTGCAAGAACAGTCAGTGTTCTTAACCACTGA
>NW_008458343.1:0-685 GCF_000622305.1 Nannospalax galili
GACTTGGGACTGAGGCACTAGGCTCTGAATCACTGTCACTGTACATAAAGTAGCTCAGCTCACCAAAACCTGTCATTATCTGCCTTAACATGGTCTGAATTGCAACAGATGTAGTTTCACTCAGGCCAGTATTTAAGATTCTACGAATGGGAATCCTGATAGTACTAACATAGGTTCTCACACCTGCCCGCTCAGAACGTGAAAATGTGCGCCTAAAACCTCCTCGTTCACTTTCATAAGTGACAGTGTTGTTTGGTGTCTGAGATCTTGACCGAGTTCTGCTAGCTATGCTATCTCTCTGCCGATATTCTCCAGGATGAACTCTTCTTACTTGAAGATCAAGGACTATGGTTGAAGGTCTCTGTCCTGATCCCGTTGTCTCACCATTACTAGCTGTGTCTGAAGAACCTGTTCCTTGAGAGGCATTTCTTGCCCCAGAAGCTGTAAAAAGGCCTCTACCTAGCAGCTCGGGCCCAGTTATTTGCTGTCTCAAGGTCACACGGTGCCGGGTTTTGGAACTTCCCTCAGTCTCGCTCACCAAAGGGTGCTCAAAAGTCTGAGATGAGATACTATGATGAGCTCTTCGTGGAATTTCGCTTGTTGGATGCAGCGGAGACCTACTTCTTTCAGCTCTTGCTCTGGTTCTCCGATGTTCTGGGCTCCGGCTTCTCGCCCTCCTCTGACC
>NW_008458344.1:0-685 GCF_000622305.1 Nannospalax galili
GGGGGAGCAAGCAGCATGCCTCCCTGTTGCCTGCTTTGACTCCTGCCTCCAGGCTCCTGCCCTGAGTTCTTGCCTTGGTTTCCCTTGATTATGTACTGTGAGCTCTGACCCCACAAGTTCTTGTCAGTGTTTTCAAATTATAACAAACTCACCCCAGCATCGGTTTCCATATCCTGAGTTCTTTTCCTATGACTGGGCTCTGTGAGCTCAACAGTGCCAGGCCTTATGATGGTTCATCTTGCCCTTCAACCTGATGGCTTTTAAAATCACTCTGGAAACAAACCTTGAGGCATATTTGAAAGGGATTTTCTAAATTACTTGCGATAAGAAAAAACACTCACAATATGATGATGCCATCCCAGGGTTGGGGTGCTAGTCTATTAGGAGACAAAGCGAGCCAAGCATCAGCCTTCGTCTCTGCATCCTGACTATGGATTCAATATGACCAGTTGCCTTAAGCTTTTTTCACTGAATCTTTCCACAATACCCTCTAAGAACCAGAATAAGCCCTTCCTTCCTTAGGCTGCTTTTCTCAAGTATATTGTCACAGCAACAACACAAGTCACTTAAACGGGCCTGATTAGTATTCACTAAATCTAACTAATTTAAATATTTAGAGAATTATTCATAGCTTTGAAATTAGGATAGAGGACTGTGTGAAGTTTCAATATCACGCTAGTGTTTT
>NW_008458345.1:0-684 GCF_000622305.1 Nannospalax galili
AAGTATCCTAATATATAATTAACACCAGTAAGCCTCTTTGATAGTATTTCCTAAAGCTTTAAAACAGAGCTGATGTAAATTTTTTCTGTTGCAGACGTTAGCTTTACATCTATCATAATATGTTATAATTAACTATAAGTCACTATTATTACATGATATGTTGGAAACTGTCTTAAGGCCAAAAGAAAGCAATTTTCAGAAAGTTTTGAGCCAATTTCTATTTATCATGAACAGTTTTGCATTTCCTGAGTCCCCTCATACATTTAGGGTTAAAATGGAGTCTAAGGGATGGTCATGATAGATAACATGAAGATTAAGGGACGAGCCATGAAATACCACAGCCAAAGTCAGATCATAGGTTTATTTTATTTATTTAGTGTGTGGGGCATGTGCCATGTTGCCCTTGTGGAGGTCAGAGGACAAACTTGTGGAACCAGTTCTCTCATTCCACCATGTGGGTTCTGGGTATTGAACTCAGGTCCCTCAGGCTTAATGACAAGTGCCATTACCCACTGAGCCATCTTACCAGTCCCAATCACAAGTTATGCATTAACATTTAAGTAGCTCTTTCTCCATTTTATCCAATTCCCAACTTAATTCTGTAATAGAGTCTCATGATACTGTATGCTAAAAAGGGTTTTTTTTTTGTCTTTTTGAGACAGGGTCTCCCTGTAGCCCCAGCTG
>NW_008458346.1:0-684 GCF_000622305.1 Nannospalax galili
CAAGAGCAGCCAGTGCTCTTAACTGCTGAGCCATCTCTCCAGCCCTCAAGGGAAACCCTTTTGTGGACCAGCACTTTGCTTATGTGACGGGACACTGTCTGAAGGTACTCTACTGAGTCCTTCCTTTTCCACTCTGGGTCTCCTAGCCTCTAGGCACCGGGAAGGTTACTTGCCTCAGGGAAGAAAGTCCAAGACAGATCATGGATTCTGCAGAGCTGAAAGACTCATGCTGGGCATAGACAAATGGCTGCAGCCCTGGAAGCAGAGGGTCTCACAGGCAACTCGCCTGGGCCTGTGCTTCAATCGGGGCAGCCTAGAGAAGCCAGAGACAGAAAATCACACTCAGGAGAAGGGGCTGTGCAGAGAAACTTGTGGGGACCATGATCAAGGACCATAGTCCCCCCCACCGATCTGTGGCAGGGAGCAAGATCCAGAATGGATGGACACCCTGTCAAAGAGGCTCTGTGAAGGAGCCTCCTTCATTTTCTGTATTTCAACAGTGTCTAGAAATGGGATTTTGAAGCTTATAAAGTCCCATCTTAATGCAGATTATTGAACACTTCCTTCAATTTGGGGAGAAAATTTACGCCCAGTATTTGTAATCACTTCTCTACTTCATTGGACACATTCTGACCAATAGAGAATAGAGGCTTGATACAAGGAAGCAAGAACATCTCTGGCTTC
>NW_008458347.1:0-685 GCF_000622305.1 Nannospalax galili
AAGGAAGGAAGGGAGGGAGGGAGGCAGGGAGGGGGAGGGGAAAAAAGGTCACATCGCTTACAGCAAGTCAAAAGCTGATCTCATTTCAATTAACAACAGTTTAATTTAATGGTGTGACTGTTCTCATCACTTACATTGCTACTGCAGTCCAATCTATTATCATTTCTTTTCTAAATCATTGCAATTGTTTCTTTTTTATTTTAAGACAGAGTCTCAATAATACATAGTACAGGCTGGTCTTGAACTCACTATGTAGCTCAATCTGGATTTACCCCCCTAATGTTGGGATACAGGGAGCACTATCACACCCAGGATACAATAAATTAATCCCTCCCTCCCTTCCTTTGAGATACGGTCTCATGTAGCCCAGGCTGGCTTTGAACTCACTGTAACTGAGAATGACCTTAAACTTCTGATCCTCCTGTCCCCATGACCCAAGTGCTGGGATCACAGGAGTGTGCTACCATGCCAGGTGAGCACTCAGCCAACTGAACTACATCCCCAGCCACACAACTGTTTCTTTTTAAAAATATTTAACTTATTTTTCTTTTATGCATATATATGTAAATGTACCACGTGTGTACAATGCTCACAGTGGCCAGATATCCTGGAATGGGAGTTACAGGTGGTGCTGAGTTGCCGTGTGGGTGCTGGGAACCAAACCCAGGTCCTCTGCAAGAGCAGC
>NW_008458348.1:0-685 GCF_000622305.1 Nannospalax galili
AAAAACTTTTAGCCATTGTACCAAACTAAAGATAAATTCTGAGAATATCCCCATTCCCTTCATGGTTTCTGACCTTGCCTCTTCATTTTTTTATCTCCTGACATAGCAAATTCTACATGGAAATAGATTGTTTCAATGTAAAATCTGGAAAAAAGAAGAGATTCCATATTCCATACTGCATGAAAAATTCCCATTTTGAAGGCTAAATTCTCTTGGGAAGCTATTGATGACACAAAAGAGTAACTCTCACCTCAAAGGGGATAAGAGGTAGTAGTAGTTCCAGAGGGAAATAAGGATGCAAGGTACAATTGGGATATTTTGGCAAAGATGCTGACTGGAGTCTACCCACAGCCAAAAAACTCACCTAAGACTAAGACCAGTGGAAGAAATTTCAAGCCAACCACATGGAGAAATGTCGGTATGGCTATTAATGGTGAATATTATGTAGACCTACAGTGAAAAAAGAGTAAATGGGGCAGAAAGAAATACAGAAATACAGAAAAGAGCACTAAGAAGATTAATGTTGGAGCAAGGCACATACTGAAGGATAGGATCCCTTTGATAAGGAGATTAAAGAGGTTAAGGAGGGGCCTAGAGATTTGACTTAAACAATTGAGTGTTCAGGGTAAAACCATACTTTCAACTCATGAAAGGAAAATGCTACAGGGCTTTTCTACTAAAAAAA
>NW_008458349.1:0-685 GCF_000622305.1 Nannospalax galili
AGCATAAGCGTCCTCCCCATCTGCATAGTATTTGGGTTCCACCTCACTAACCTGGAAGTTGAGGGTGTTGGAATAAAGGTGCAAGGCTGCCCGATTGCTCTTCTGGACGTTCAGGCACACTGAAGTCCTCGATCATGGCCCGTGAGGCCTGGTCCATCAGCTTCTGGGCCAGGCCTAGACGGCGGTGTGAGCGCTTCACGGCCAGCGAGGTGATATGTCCATGCAGGACATCATCAGGATCCTCCTCCATTTTGGCCAGGACATAGCCCACAATCTTGCCGTCCTCGTCCTCAGCGAGGTAGGAGAGCTGGGGCCAGGACAGGCCGTGGTAGAAGTAGTACTTCATCTGGTAGTTCTCAGACAGGCAGAGGAAGTTGCAGTGCTGCATGTTCATCAGGTCAGCAGACCGAGCATTGCAGATTTCATCTTGGCAGCTGGCTGGCCCACTTAGGCTGTGGCAGGAAGGGAAGGCAGAATGACCCAGAGGTGGAAGGGGCGGGTCTAAGACGCTTTTCCGCTTCTAGAGGGTCCCAGTCCTCCATTTTACGGTCTTACGCCCCCGCCCCTGTGTGCACATGCGGAGGGAGTGTGTGGCCAGAGCTCACAAGAACTCCTGGGTTTAAATACTGTTTGGGTGTGTTTGTTTTCACTTTAACTTTTAGAAATGTTTTCTTTTACGTGTGTG
>NW_008458350.1:0-685 GCF_000622305.1 Nannospalax galili
GAGTGTGGGCTGGACCAGCAACTCACCTCTGATGGACAGAATACTGCAGAGATGATGGGATGTCACCTCTGAGTCTGGCATCCCTGCCATTTGTCCTCTGGCTCTCATTTGCTTTCTCTAATGGAAGCAGCTGCCCTGTTGTATGCGACCCTCAGAAAAGGCCCCCACGGAAAGGAAGAGAGGACAGCCTCCAGCCAATAGCCAACAGCCAAGAGGAACTGTCAACCCAATGACCCAGGAGCAACTGAATCTTTCAAGAAGCCACTTGAAAAAGCCAGAAAGTGGCTCCTCTCTTAGTCTGGTCTTGACATGGCTCCAACTTCCACTGACACATGAAAAGAATCTCCAAGCAAGAGAACCCAGCTAAGCCACGCCCAGATCCTGACCCCACAGAACATGATATAGTAAATGTTTGAAAGGTCTAAGCTTCAGAGCAGTATCTCATGCAGATGAGAGAGCTAGAGCTTAGGAGGGTAAAGGAATCTGCAGTTACACAGAGCCCTGGCCATGCCCAACACTGCATACCTGACACTTACAGAGACTTGGGTCTGCTTGTCCCCTCCCCATACCAGCCTCTGAACACTCACCTTCACGTCTTGTCCACAGCTTGTGACCTTACTCTTCCTGCTCTTGGCCTTCTTCCTTCCTTCTTCCTTCCTTCCTTCCTTCCTTCCTTCCTTCCTTC
>NW_008458351.1:0-685 GCF_000622305.1 Nannospalax galili
CTGGGATTAAAGGCATGCACCACCACGCCTGGCTATGTTGAATTTTTTTTAACAAGGGCTCTGATGTAGCCCAGGCTGTCCTAGAAAGTATGATCCTTCCATCTCAGTCTCCTTGGGCATTCTAGAATACAAATGTAATAAACCATGCTTCGTTCACCTAGGGATTAGGCTGTCAGTGTGAAGAGGGACACGAACACTCAGACCACAGCACGCCCCACGCCCACCTAACCACATGCAGTAGCCAAGTTCAGCTGACATTTCAGCTCGGCCCTGCTATCTACACTGTCTAAGACAAAGCTTATCTGCACCCTAAATCTTGATCCATCAGCCCATCCAAGTTTTCAGGTAGAAACAAATTCTTCTAGAAATAGTGATCACAACAAAAAGATAACTTGATTTTCTATGAAATGTTTAGGAAGGCACAAAAGGGAAACACTACCTTTGACATACCTCCAGGCCTGTCTTCTCCAGCGTCAGGCCCTGCTCCTAGCTGTCCCTCACCGCTATCCAGGTCTGAATCTCAATGGATGCTCTTAGGTCCATGAATCCTCTCTCCAACATCACCACACTTCCACTGGCCCAGTGCAAGGCCTCTATGTTTCTTATCTCTCTCCTGATGCAACAAAGTTTCGTGCAAAGCATCGGAAGGAAGGAAGGGTTCATATCAGCTCACGGTTCAAGCCCA
>NW_008458352.1:0-685 GCF_000622305.1 Nannospalax galili
ACCTTCTAAAACCTCCCAAAACAGCGCCAACATCTGGGGACAAAATGTCCAAATTCTTGGAGACTATGGTGGACATTTTCATTCAAACCATCACAATCCCTAACATGAAAATCCCTATGCAGTATCTTCGCAAACAGACTACATTTACTTAATGTTGACAGCATTTCCCTGATGTATTCTGGAGAAATTGCATACACATTAAACAGTCTGTGGTGAGGGAGGCTTCTACAAAGGGTGGATACCTCTCCTGGCCTTCCCCAAAGCTGTGTGAAACGCTCCTTCCAGTTCATTTTGTCAAGCAAGCATCTCTTAAGTAATTCCTCCCTGTGTTCTCACTTTATAGTGTTTGTATAAATATAGAAACATCACTGACTGATGTTTCTGTGCTTTCTAAAAGTATGACCAGTGTCATGCCATTCCAAGTTCAATGTTACCAAGAACTATATTTTCCCTTAAAGACAGAATCTTGGTACAACTACAGTGGTGTCTATCTCAGAACATACCACCCAGCTAAGGTTCACTGTGGTTCACAGGAACTGAGTTCAGCAGGGGTGATGCTTGGGGCCCTGTGGGCAAGAGACTACAGCAGGAGTGGATGACCTTCATGACGTCTGATGACAAAGGAGTTTCTGCCTTCCCTGAGTCACAGTCTTTTCAAATGGATAGGGACCATCCATGGAGCAGC
>NW_008458353.1:0-681 GCF_000622305.1 Nannospalax galili
GTGTGTGTGTGTGTGTGTGTGTGTGTGTGTGTGTGTGTGTGGTATGTATGTCTGTGTCTCAGTCTGTGTCTATGTGTGTCTGTTTGCTTGTCTGTCTGTCTGTCTATATGTGAGCCGTCCTATGTATGTAGACACCCTCACAGGCCAGAAGAGGGTATCGGGTCCCCTAAAGCTGGATTTACAGAAGTTTGAGAGCCACCCAGCTTTGGTGCTGGGACCTGAACTCCAGCCCTCTGGAAATACAGTAAACACATTTAATCATTAAATTATCTCTCCAACCCACATTTTAGTGTTCTATTAATCATGACAAGGAAATTTATATGCCAATGATTTCCTCTTATTCTGTACTCCCCTATTTATTTTCTAGCTGCTCTTTATAATAATTTTAACATTTAATTTTTAAGTATTATAAACTGAAAAATATTATGCCCTTTATATTATGGTTAGTAAGACCTCAATATTCTGGGCATTTTTCCTGTGGGCTTATACTAAATGTAAAGCTAACAAACAGCATTTTCCCTATTGTGATCATCCAAAATTTTTATTAAAAGAAATTAAAACTATAAAAGAGGGTGTAGCTGCCAGGCGTGATGGTTCACACCTGTAGTCCCAGCACTAGGGGAGGCAGATGCAGGCGGATCTCTGTGAGTTCAAGACCAGCCTGGTCTACATAGTGAGTTC
>NW_008458354.1:0-685 GCF_000622305.1 Nannospalax galili
GCCAACCTCCAGTCTGGGCAAAAGTTGCAGCCTCATAGGACTTAGGCAAATGGCTTACCTGTCACAGGTAGGAGCCAGGTAGGAGTAGTCAGATGGCCTTGGCCTCATCATGGAGGCTCTAGGAAAGGGAAGGACATGGGCTCTGGGATGCCAGAATCCAGAAGGAGAGTCATGTTAGGGCTGGGAGAATAGGTGTGGGTCTAAACTGGGGAGTCACCTGTATGAGCCCCACACAGGAGCAGTGATGGGGATGTAGAGGGTCTGGCCCAGCCACAGGAGCACAATGTGCAGACCCTTGGGAGTATGAAGAGGGCAGGACATACCCCTGGAAGGGAAGGGTGAAAGGTTTGCCAACTTAAGTTTTTAAGTAAATAAAAAGACAATGTTCTCTTCCTTTAAGAAAGTCCTGTGGGTGTTAAACTAGAAAAACTAGACTTTCCAGAGACGAAAGAGCAAAACTCAGACCCAGGGCATAAAAGGCTTTTGAAGCCTGAGATTCAGGCAGAATTAAGGATCAGTAGGTAAGGCAGGAGGATGGGGAAGAGCCCTGGGAACTGAACACAGATGATTCAAAGTCAACTCAGTTTTGGGTTTTTTTTTGGTTTTTTTTTGTTTGTTTGTTTTTTGTTTTTTGAGACACAGTCTCCCTGTAGCCCCAGCTGTCCTGGAACTATGTAGACCAGGC
>NW_008458355.1:0-685 GCF_000622305.1 Nannospalax galili
TTTATTTATTTATTTATTTATTTATTTATTTACTTACTTACTTTAGACTTAGTCTCATAGCCCCAGCTGGCCTGGAATTCACTATGTAGACCAGGTTGGCTTGATCTTATTTATTGTATTTTTTATGTGTATGAGTATTTTTGCCTGCATGTATGTAAGTATACCCATCTTGTATAATGCCTGGGGAGGCCTGAAGGGGCGTTGGACCCCCTTGAACTGGAATTTTAGATAGTTGTTAACCACCATGTGGATGCTGGGAATCAAACCCAGGTCCTCTGAAAGAACAGTGTCTGTTCTTAACCACTGAGCCATCTCTCCAGTCCCCACCAGGGTATTTGAAAAATCTTTTGATTAATGATTTTCTTTGTCCTGTTACTTTAAAATCTTCATGAAACCTACCACATTGGAACATGGAATTTGGGGTGACTGAATCTGTGTTTCTGGGCTATCACTCATGTTTGGCTCCAGAATAAACTATCTCTTATCCCCTTTGAGGTAAGAGTTATGTTTTTGTATTGACAGGTTAAATCTATTATTTTGTGCTTTGTCATCATAAAATTGACAGTCTATCTAGTTTTTACTAAGTAAATAATCAAAGATTTATTTTAATAATTCCAAGGACTATTGACTTTTTGAGGCTTTCGACTATTTGTCATGGGAAATTGCGGTCACTGCCAGTGGCAGG
>NW_008458356.1:0-685 GCF_000622305.1 Nannospalax galili
CTGAAACTGAGATTTAGGAAGACATGTGAGATGAGCAGCAGGATTTGGGGCCCTAAACTGAACATTTTTCTGACAGCTATAGTATACCATCTGCTTCTTAGAGGTCTTCTGCATATTCCTTACAGGGTCAAAAGCCTGGGGGAGGGATCAAGACAGGGTCTCATTATGCAGTCCTGGCTGACCTGGAACCCACTATGTAGACTAGGCTGGCCTTGAATTCACAGAGATCTACCTGTCTCCCAAGTACTGAGAATAAAGGCGTGCACTACCACAACCAGCCCAGCAGTCCTTTTCTTTACATAACATTATTTCCATTTCTTGAACTCCTTTCTCTCCAGTGTTCTGTGTGAATTCACTGCCTCATAAAATCCTCATAATGGTTCCCTGAGGGCCATAGAAGAGGTAAGAAAAATCCAAAGAAGTTCAGATTTTATCCAAGGTCACACAGCTTATGGGCCCTGGTGAGTATGATTCTGGGGTCTCAGCTGGTAACCGCTAAGCTATCCTGCCATTGCTCCTTTGCTTCTTGCAGCCCTAATGCATGGTACCTTGAGGACAACCAAGTCATGGCATCCGTCATGCAGAGTGGTTCCATCTTCTTTCATCAGTTTCACATAGGACATGGCAAAGTTCTTCTCTCCTTTATCTTTAGCTGGAAACAACATTGCAAGGTCAGAAGAAAAAA
>NW_008458357.1:0-686 GCF_000622305.1 Nannospalax galili
TGATAATCAAGATTTCTTTGCAATGTATCATACAAGAGAAGGGATTGCATTGGAAGGACATAGGCCTATGCTAGTGGCTCCTGGTGAAGCAGCATCCAGTTGCAGAGAGTGGAGAGACTGTGGAGGAAAGCAGGAAAAATAAAACCAGCAACAACATCACGAACACAGTTAAAAGTACTAGTACGGGGTCCACACTGATAGAAGGCAGAAGATAAGTGTTTGTGAGGTTCTCAACCCTATGTGATGCATCTACAAGGCAATCTCTACACCCCAGGCCCAGGGGACACCGTGGAAGAAGGGACAGAATGTATGAGCCAGAGGGACGAGAACCTGCTGCCAGTTCCGGACACGAAGGGAAGCTTCACCAATGAAATCTCCAGAGTGTGGTAGTCATAACAGGATCTGCATATAGTGACAAACCCAGGTGACAAAACCAAGGTGGATGGGGGACAGTTCTAGGGGGTTCCACCTCAAAATGAAGAGCTGTAGGCAATCAATGGATGCTGAAGGAGAGAGAATCAGTTTTCTCTGGGGAATAGCTCCCTGAGAGGTCATCCAATCCAAGTGGGAAGCCCTAAACACAAGTACACAGAAACACCACTGAATGGACTCAATGCATATGTGTGTGTGTGTGTGTGTATACATATATATATATATATTCATGTATATGAAACACTAGTAATCAA
>NW_008458358.1:0-686 GCF_000622305.1 Nannospalax galili
GGCCTTTTCAGGTCACTGTCATTATCACCATTTGATAATGAAGAGCCTGAAGATCAAGGATGTTTAGCAGCTTGGCCAGAGTTCTACACCAGGATTCAAACGGTTTCTGTGGAGCTGAGTCCTCAGGATACTCGGCATAGCTGACTCCATGTGCTCGTCCCCCAAACACATAGGCACTGTCCCTCTGACAGACAAGGAGATGGAAATGAGTGAGCTGCAGAAGCTCACTCCAGCTCACAGAGGTGATAAGAAATGGACTTAGGTTTAAGCCAAGGTGTTTGATCCTAGAGGCTGTCCTCTGTTATCAAGACATTTCATGACCAACTTAGACATTACTGAATGGAGGGCATACATAAAATACACCTCCTCCAGTGACCCAGTTGCATGCCCAAAATAGGCTGATAAAAAATTTCCCTCAGAATTAACATGATATGCTTTATGTTTTTGTTTTGTTTTGTTTTGCTTTGTTTCTGACACAGTCTCAAGCAGCCCAGGTTGGTCCTGATCTCACTACATAATGGAGGATGACCGTGAACTCTTCATCCTTTTGGTTTCACTGCCCAAATGCTGGGATCATAGGCCTGCAGCACCATGCTTTGCTTAAAATCCTTTGAATTGAATGGAGATTTGTGCCGTGCATAGCTATATCTTGGAATGTGTTGTCTGGGTCTGAACATAGACCAGTG
>NW_008458359.1:0-686 GCF_000622305.1 Nannospalax galili
AAAAAAAAAAACCTCAAAAATTGTAATTTGTATCCTCATGATTCCTTCAGAAACAAGTCTGCTCCAAAGGTAATTTGTTTACAGACTCTTTATTCTACCCAATAAGCATGAAAGCTTCACATGAAGCCGGATCCGTAGAGGCGCTGTGTGAGCTGTTTCTCCCAGATTGAAATATTCCATTGTGGAAAGGGGCTTGTGAGGTTCACGAAACTTCCAATAAACTTAACACTCACGAGGTTCCTCCCTGCGGTTCTATATACAGTCCACAAGTGCTGGGGGAAAGAAAACTCTTAGTGTTTTTGCTGCCTGCGAGTTGTGCAGGGACTCCAGCGATGAGGATTTCATGACTCGTCGTCCATCCTGGATGGGCTTTTCAATGACACAGCTACCCAAGTCGCTTGTGTGCTTGTAAGCAACACTAACAGCTCATTATTTTACTAAACTAGACTTGGATGAATCTTTTTTTAATCCGTTATTTCCTTGTCTGAGATGAACAGAAACAGAGGCCTCATTGAAAGTAATGCAGCAACATTCAATCGGAAAAGCCAAAGTTCAGAATGTAGAAAGTCCAGAGGAGTCTTTGTTGGTCCGTGGTCAAGGGCAAGCTGGCCTGGGCATCTGGCCCTGTTCAGTCTCAGTTGGGATGCAATGGGTCTGGAATCACTGCCCTGGAAAAGAAGATGCCC
>NW_008458360.1:0-686 GCF_000622305.1 Nannospalax galili
ACTTGCTGGTGGGTGGCAGTGTGGAAGAAGACCTGTTTTTAGCAGGTGTTCCAGGCATGTTTACTGCATTTATGTGTCCCAAAGGAGCCAAATGTGGTATGTTCTGAGCTACTTCTGGTGAATTTCAGAGACCCTGACCATATTAGTTACTTTGCTCATTGCTATAACAAAGTACCTGACAGAAGCAATGCAAGGAAGGAAGGTTTTGTTTTGATTTAAGGTTTAAGAGCAGAGCAGTCCATAGCAGGGAAGGTTTGGCGGCAGCAGTGTGAGGTAGCTGGACACATTGCATTTGTAGTTAGGAGACAGAGAGATGAATGCTGTGCTCAGCTTGCTTTCTCCTTTGTATTTAGTCTGGACCCCATCCCATGGGAAGGTGCCACCCAGATTCAGGGTGATAGGGTGATCTTCTCAGTTAAACCTTTCTGGAAACACCCTCAGAGATTCATCTAGGGTATGTTCCCATAGTGATTCTAAATCTAATCAGGTTAACAATGAAGCTTATACACTGCCTTTTCTGTCTCCTTTGGGCAGTGGAAGGCCCCCATGCCTCCCTCCCCCGATTTCCTTTATTGTCAAGCTGAGTCTTCCCTGAACCAAGGTCTTATGTAGAACTGACTAGATCTCAATGACCTGTGTATACGCTGTGCTTCCTGGCTGTGGAGACTGACTTCCCATGGCTTCTT
>NW_008458361.1:0-686 GCF_000622305.1 Nannospalax galili
AGTCCTGGGTTCTACACTTCAGCACCACAAGGAGGTGACAGCTTTTTGCTGAAAGATCAGAGCGGGAAGCTGTTCTTAGCCCAGGTGCTGATCAAGCCCAAGGGAGCCCAAGGATAAATCCTAATCCAGACCCCAGTGCCTTGATAAACAGTGCCATCACACTGCTTGAAACATGCAAGAAAATGGCACTATCAAATCCTTCGGATTGCTGAAAAATTCTCTCCTGCAAAGCACTAGGCTGTAGGGAAGAGGGCCTCAGAATTTCAAGAGCTAAGAAATCAAATACAAATGGCCTCTGCTTTGGATTAAGAAGAAAACTACATCCGTGCAGATGACTAACAAATGAGTAAAAGACGTTTCCAGTCCCTGCTCTACCCACCCACTCACTCATGCATTCTCCCTCCTCCCATCACTTTCCACCTTCCCTGAAATCTACAAGGAGTAGTGTGCTGATGAAGCTTCCCCTAAATGGAGTGTTCCACAGACAGATTTAGTTTTGGTGTCGTCCTTGCACTTAATGACTCATGCAAGTTACTTTTTAGTTTGTCAAAGCAACATTTTTGCTATCTGCGTAATAGGCTTGGATTTCAGCAAGAAATAACTGGCCATATCTAAACTATATAGCACACACATGGTTACCAACGGGCTTCAATAAAAGACAGAGGTGTCTTGTGCTATCCCAATAT
>NW_008458362.1:0-686 GCF_000622305.1 Nannospalax galili
ATTATTATTATTATTAATTATTTGGTCTTTTTGAGTCAGGATCTCCCTTAGCCCCAGCCGGCCTGGAATTCGCTATGTAGAGCAGGCTGGCCTCCATTTCACAGAGATCCATCTGCCTCTGCTGGGACTAAAGGTGTGTGTCATCACACCTAGCTTAAAAATTAATTTAAATTTTAACTTTATTTTTGAATATATCTCCAGAAAAGGGCTTTAGTGCTTTCCAGGGACCTATGGAGGTGATTCCAAAGTTCTCTCTTGACTTTCTGGGAAGATTTTGTTCTTTTCTGGAATTTTGCTTCAAACTTCCCTTGAAGTGTGATGTTGTTTAATTCCATCCTGGTCTTATTTTAGCGCCTAGTTTAAGGCTATGGGGCAGAGACAAAATGAGAACTAAAGGTAGGAATTTACTTCCCTGAGTAAGATAATGCAAAAATAATACACCCCAGGCAAGGAATTCGTGATGCTAAGAGTAACTGCCCCTAAGTTTGTCTCTCCAATCAGTTTTCCCTAATGGCAAAGAGTCGTCTTTAGGGGAGACCCTCTTGCCATGTTTGTTGAGCAGAGGAACCTAATGACTTGACTTTAGTGCTTAGTTAGCCTGTAAATCCATTTACTTGTTTCAGTAATAAGGTGTAATTACTTGACTATCAGGCTCTAAGATGCTCTGGACACTTTACTTTTTGTCA
>NW_008458363.1:0-684 GCF_000622305.1 Nannospalax galili
GTGTGTGTGTGTGTGTGTGTGTGTGTGTGTGTGTCCTATCAACCATCCTATCAAGTGGAAGGGCCCTGCAGGACTCAGGAGCAGGGTGCTCACCTGGAGAAAGCAGATTGCATTCCAACCCACATGACCTTATGTGCCTTTGCAAGGAAGGCGATGGCTCCATCTACCCCAACTATGTAGAAAATGGCTGAACACCAGTGATTGCAGCAGACCAGGTTCACCAGCAAGTCTTCAAACACCTGTCTTAGTACCTTGTGAGAAAATCCCTAAAGAGTCCACGTTAGGCTCCTTTATCATCTATAGCCTTTGCATCTTCCCACAGTTGGGGTGGTGGGTTCAGCCAGCTTCTTCTGGGGTCCCCTTTCCATTGGATTTTGGTGACTTGCCCTGCTGGAGGTGTGTCTATATGACACGCACTCCAATCGTTGGCCAAATATCTTCTGTTAGGATTATTTCTCAACAAATTGTGGTGTGTTGAGGAGGGGCCGTGCACTCATGTCCCCAGACATCTGTCTCTCCAGGAGCACTTGGAGATCCATGCTGTTAATCTCAGTCTCCTTTGGGCTGCACTTCTTCCCTGGCTAGAGTTGAAGACACAGTTTCAAACTAGATTTGTCTTTTCCTTGTCAAAGAGTTGAAAGAGAAAGGTGCAGGGGGCCTGTGCTTCCATAGTACACTGTCACA
>NW_008458364.1:0-686 GCF_000622305.1 Nannospalax galili
ATCTGAACTCCCTCCTCCCTCCCTAGTCCAAGTGGCCCTATAATCCCCACTCACCCTTGGTAACGCCTGCCTCCAGCTTTCACCCCCTTCTTAAGTTCCCTCCTCCCCACCATGGCCCCTGTATATCCCTCCCTTTCCCCTCCCATCCAAACCCTCTCACTTTCTCCTTGATAATAGCTGTTCCCTAATATTCCCCTCTTTTGGGCTCTTTCCTTTTCTTTACCACTGTGTTTCCTTTGCATTTTCCTGGCTCCTGGCATTACATCAGGATATATACTCACATATAAGGGACTGGTGCTATCATCCAAAAATGAGGGTAAACATATATTGCTTGCTGTTCTGAGTTTATGTTACTTCACTTAGTACAACAGTGTCTACTTCCACCCATTTACCTGCAGATTTCATAATTTCATGGTTTTGTCTTTTCTTACTGTTGAGTAGAACTCCATTGTCTAGCTGTCATATTTTCATTATTTATTCATCAGTTGAGGGACATTTAGGTTTTTTCCATTTCTTAGTTATTGTGAAAAGAGCAGCAATAAACATGGTTGCACAGGTATCTCTACAGTAGAATGAGTCCTTTGGATATATGCCAAGGAGTGGTATAACCAGATCAGATGGTAGATTCAGTTTTGGTTTTTTGAGAATTCTCCACACTGCTTTCCATAGTGGTTGCATGAGTTTGC
>NW_008458365.1:0-677 GCF_000622305.1 Nannospalax galili
CTCTCTCTCTCTCTCTCTCTCTCTCTCTCTCTCTTGCTCTCGCTCCCACTCTCGCTCTCTCCAGCTAGAGTCTTCCACCCTCCCTCTCTCCCATCCCTCTCTGTTCTAATCCCTATTCCTATCCTTGCTAAAGAACATCAAACACACTTTTACAACCCAGAAACACCATCTGAAATCTCCCCCTTCAGTAGTAAGGCTCAAACATCCCTAAGCATGTTCCCAGAGAGTTCCAGAACAAAATCTACATAAATGGCTCCAGAGCTGAAGATATATTTTATGTCTAAACTGGTTGAAAAAAATGGTAATAAATGACTTGGAGAACGTACTTGACCATATTATTAATAGTTTAAATGCACAAAATAACATGGGAATTTGGGAATGCCATCAGTTTCTGTACTCTATAAAATTTTAGACTCTGCTTTAAAATTTGTAGCACTTTGTTGCACTCATGAACTCCCAATAATATGGTTTATCTACACGAGACCACACCAATCAACATTCCAGCATGGATGGAGTGAGGACACCAAGGACCCCACCCCTAGATGAAGAGCTACAGGCATCCAGTGGCTACTGAGGGAGTCAGAGTCACTTTTCTTCAAGCCCCCTGATGGATTGCCCATCCCCAGCAGTCAGTTCTCTCTCTCTCTCTCTCTCTCTCTCTCTCTCTCTCTCTCTCT
>NW_008458366.1:0-685 GCF_000622305.1 Nannospalax galili
AGCTAACAACTGTCCATAACTCCAGTCCCAAGGAATCCAACAGCCTCTTCTGACCTCCGTGGATATTGCACAACACTTACCTAGATGCAGGTACTACACACATACACATAAAATAAAATAATAAACTTAAAAAAATATGGCAATGATTCTTTCTGATTGAACACAGACTTTTAAACTCTCAACCAAAAAAAAGCCTGTAATTAACAAAGCAGACCCTAGAGTAGGACATTAATAACTTAAGACAGAGGGTGTATCAAAGTTTCTTTAATGAAAGTAGCTCAAAACTCTAACCAAGCTCTACTTCTATAGTCCTGTCTTAATCTCAAACTATGGAAAAATAAAGTAACAAGTATCCATATCCTCAGACAGAAACTTTGAGGAAGACAAGCAGACTGAAAACTAAGGTAGAAAAGCATTTGAAGAGAATCCATCCATATTACCAGTTCAAGCAACACATCTGGGCAGGTGCCCATCCACTTGAAGCCCAAGCAAGATGTGGGAAGTGTTTGGACATCTATAAAAGCAAGACATCAAGAAATAAAATAAACTTAGAAGAAAAAGGAGAAGAAAAGGAGGAGGACTGACCCTCATCTTGAAGAGAGAAACATGCATCTTAAAAATCAGACACATTGCCGGTCACGGTGGCGCACACCTTTAATCCCAGCACTCAGGAGGCAGAGGCAGG
>NW_008458367.1:0-686 GCF_000622305.1 Nannospalax galili
GGGGACAGCATATAATTCCCACCATCTTCACTCCAGGATCAAGATTATCAAACATTAAAGACACAGTGGCAAGACTTCATTCAATATGTTTACTTTAGAATAATCATCCTTTAAGCAATGTGAAGAGTAAGGATGCAGTTAATAAAACCCATTCAAAACTTTAAGTAAATATAAGTAACATCTCATTCTGTCCCTACTTTGAAGTTTTAGATAACTGCAAGAATGACAATTTTTTCCTTAAAACCAAGCATTAATTTAACTTAACGGATTTTTGTTCTCTCTGACCAGTCCTGGAACTTTGTATAAATCACTCCAGAGAGCCTCCGATCTGTACTTGTAAAACTGGATGCCCTCAAGTTGTATACCAACCAAGTGAGTACAAAGAGAAGCATTATTTTGCACAAAGTGAATAAATTGTTCAATTCAGCTGAGATTAATATAAAAAGAGGCGAATGCTGGCAAAGGGCAGTTATTCTCATAATTTCTCCAAAGCAGAGAACATGGGATGATTTGTTAAATGTTGAAAAAGTATGTGAGCAACCCTCCTCTCAACCCACATATCACTTGGTTCACACAAGCAAAGATCAGGAGAGTTATATCCACACAGAGGGAACTACTCTTCGCCTGTGAATAATTCAGCTCCACTGCACTTACTGTCTCATTCTCCTAGATATTTTAATATAAAT
>NW_008458368.1:0-686 GCF_000622305.1 Nannospalax galili
TGGGAATCAAACCCAGGTCCTCTGTAAGAGCAGTTAGTGCTCTTAACTGCTGAGCCATCTCCCCAGTGCCCCCCACCCACTTTTTTTAATAAAAAGAAATGAAATTGGGACTCAAGTCAGTGTGGGGTCACCAAGGAGTTGGCCTAAAGATGCCACCCCCAAGCAGGGAAAGGCAAAGAGACAGCGTCTGTAGGCCACAGACATACACACCTATCTTCTTAGACCTTGGAGCAGAGAGGTGCATTACCCTGCATGTATTTTTGTAGGATAACCTTGGAAGGACCACAGCAGACGTGTGACAGCTCAGAAGCCACTGCAGTGGCTTGGGGAGAGAATGCCACCCCAGAGGGCCCTGGCTGGGTGAGCTTGGCAAGGACCAGCATGGAGAGACAGATGCGGACTTTGACCTTCCCTCTGCTCTCCTACGAATGCTTCTTAGGACTTGGTGACCTCGGTGACCCCTGGAACAACGGTACTCTGGGAACAGGACAGCATAGCCAGGCCAACAGATTTAGGAACTGAGAGGAGACAGGAGCAAGGCTGGGGTGGGGTCCCAGTCTCAGCCCAGGAAACCCAGCGAGAGTGGCTTCATCCCTCGAAATGGAGGTCCCCTGGAGACAGTCTCTCCTGTTTTGCTGGAGTGTTTTCCCCAGGGACACTTTCAGAATTGCCTAGAAAAAAAAAAA
>NW_008458369.1:0-686 GCF_000622305.1 Nannospalax galili
TCTTCCTCCTCCACCACGCTCTGGAAATTACTAGCTACAGTCACCAACGGCCTCCTAAGAACCAAAGGCATCAGTAACAGGCCACCTGACTCCTCACTTAGAATACCTACCTGCTTCTCAATACAATCTTCAAAACCAATCTCCAATCTGGGCATGGTGGCGTACACCTGCAATCCTAGCATTAGGGAGACAGAAGTAGGTGGATCTCTGTGAGTTCAAGGTCAGCCTGATCTACATAGTGAGTGTGTGAGTTCTGGGTCAGCCAGGACTGTATAGTGAGACTCTCTCAAAAAAACAAAAACAACGAATCTTGCTACATTCCATCTGATCTCCCTATTTCCATGAATGACAATGTCCTCCCCAGAAGCCTAAACTCAGAATCTCAGTATTATATGACCTCTTCTCCCCCAAACCAGCATCTACACAGATCCCAAGCCCGACAGGTTTGGCCTCCAAAATACCATTCACACTCGTTGCCAACCCCTTTCATCAAGCCCTCACTGCCCATCCAGCCAGCAAAAATCTCCTGAGCTTCAGTGTACCTCCATATAAATGAGACTGTGTATGTGGAACTGTTCCATAAACCACCAAATGTCTTACAAAGGCAAAGAACCGTCACTGTCATGGTCACTCTGTGTTCTGAATCATCCTGTGTACTACTATGTGGTCAATCTTTCAAGTGTGTG
>NW_008458370.1:0-685 GCF_000622305.1 Nannospalax galili
CAGTGGGTCCTAGGAACCGAACTCGGGTTTTCTGCAAGAGCATCCAGTGCTCTTAACTGCTGAGCCATCTCTCCACTCCCTGGTATCCCTTTCTGTAAGTAAGTTGTGTGTTGCATCTGTGCTGAGGACTCCACTCTGGCTGCAGAGGGAAGAACCCTTCTTTAGGTAAAGCTACGGAGAACGTGGAAATGCTCCTCTTCCTTGGAGAACTCGCTGCTCTTGCATTTGTGTGCGGCAACTAATATATATATATATGATAGATAGATAGATAGATGATAGATAGATATGACTTTTGTGTGTAGTGGGTGTGAGGATGTCGTTCTAAGCACTCCTCTGCCAAGCCTCCTTCTTTGTATAAAAATGGGTGTTGATCATGAGTCTTCTTCTGCCTCCTGTTGGCTTCTTGTCCCAATGGGGAGTGAACTGGAGATCTGACTCTGCACAGCCCATCTGCCTTGAACCCACCTGCAAAGCACACTGCAGCAGTCTTGTCCCTGGGAGATGCCTTAGATTTTGTAAAAATTTGTCATGAAAAGACTTCAGATTAGCTAAAGGTAGTAGCTTATGCTGTAGCCTCTGCATTAGAGAGTTCCTGGGCAGCCTGGGCTACAGTGTGAGATGCTGTACCAAAACCCACCACCACCTCCATCACCACCACCACCACCACCACCACCACCACCACCAC
>NW_008458371.1:0-685 GCF_000622305.1 Nannospalax galili
GGGTGCACTCACATACGTGCAGGCAATACATTCATACACATAAAATAAAAAATAAAATATTTTTAAAAATCAGTGATTTTCTTATATTTGTTCATGAGTTTTGGGGTTAACTTCATGTTGCTAATTTGTGGGAACACAAGAAAACTAAGCTAATAAAGCAATGACTGCCATTGATTGACTGGTCCTGTTCACAAGCATCATGGAATAGGCAGCTGGCAATTCTTGTGTACCTTTCTTACTCCCGTACTTTGGAGTGACACCTGCACCCTGCAGAGCCATAAGCACCTTCCGCTGCCTCATCACAATGAGGACCACAGGTCAATGAGATCCACAGGCCGCCGTGGCTTCGTGTGACCCCGTGTCACTTGACTGCCTACAATGTTTTAGGATGAAAAAATGCGTACGGGGTAAGCATTTTCAGACATAAAAAAATCATTTAAATAACAGGCATAAACCAGGAATGGTGAAAAATGCCTCTAATACCAGAACCTGGGAAACTGATTCAGGAGGATTGTGGTGAGTTCAAGGCTAACCCAGGCTACACAGCAAGATCCTGTCTCAGTGCTTGAATGACTGACAGGCAGGCAGACAGATAATATCTACATAGATGACAAATAGCTAGGTTCCAAATATAACAAACATAAAAACTAGAGTTGGGGAAATGGTTCAGCAGACAAGAGCACTT
>NW_008458372.1:0-686 GCF_000622305.1 Nannospalax galili
ATGCTCAAATACTTGGAGCCTGTGGGGGACATTCTCATTCAAACCACCACAGTATGTTAACTGCACCTGTGTTGTGCAATGCCTATGGAGGTCAGAAGGCAGTGGATCCCCTGGAACTGGAGTTACAGAGGACTGTTTCTACTATTGAACAAGATGCACATAATAATGTTACAGAGTGACAGTCAAATTTGAAGACCTTTATTAATAGTAAGCATTCAGAGAGCACTGGACCAATGTTCAAAAGAACTCTCAACCCCAAAGAAAAGCAGGGCAGGATCTATAAACCTTAAAACAATAATTACACCATGCCAGGGGCAAAGGCAATAATCATAGTTTCACCAGATCACCATAGTTACATGACACCAGGGGCGGCTAGATTAACATAGTGATTTTCAGTCAACAGCAGGTTTCTCCCTGAAACTGCCTCCATGACACGTTCTGCCTGGATGGCTAGAGTGGGACTGGGTGGACAAAAACACACGGTAAAGCAAAAGTCAGCTAGAACAGAATGCAGTTAGTTTTGCCATTTCTTTGTAAGTCTCTATGTGGGTGCTGGGAACAGAACCCTCGTCCTCTGCAAAAGCAGCCAGTATTCTTACTCACTGAGCCATCTCTCCAGCCCAAGAAATACGTTAAATGGATATTTTTATTGCTTCTTTGAGGAGTTAGTACAATGTATTTTAAAC
>NW_008458373.1:0-686 GCF_000622305.1 Nannospalax galili
GTGCCCTTTGCAACATGCATTGGGCGACGCAGAAGAGCCGGGTTCAATTCCCAGCACCCACAACAGTCTGTAACGCCAGTTCCAGGAGATCCCAGGCTCTCTTCCGACTTTCCCGGTCATTACACTACACGGGTACACTTACATACATACATGCAGGCAATACACCCATACACATTTAAAAATACAGAAAATAGGGCCTGGAGAGATGGCTCAGCGGTTAAGACACTGGCTGCTCTTGAAGAGGACTAGGTCCAACTCCCAGCACCCACATGACGGCTAACAATCGTCTCTAACTCCAGTTCTAGGGGATCCGACGCTGTCTTCTCACCTCCAAGGGCATTGCACGACACGGGTGACTTACATACATGCAGGCAATACACTCATACACATAAAATGCAAATAAGTAAATGAAAATATAGAAAATAAAGCATTTTAAAAATAATGATAAAGAGTTTTTAAAGAGTATATCAGATATATCAAACGCCACTGCTTTGTATTTCTCCTCACTCGGAGAGGGGGCAGCTCACAGCCGTCTGCACTGCGGGTCTCACCGGGTCGCTGGCGGGGCACCGAGGCCGGGGGCGGCGCAAGGCGGCAGGCAGCACGGGTGGCCGGGGCGGGCGTCCTGTGCACCGGCGGCCGCCAGGGGGCACCAGGCTCCGCCGCGGCCTCTTGGGCCCCGCCCC
>NW_008458374.1:0-686 GCF_000622305.1 Nannospalax galili
GTAGCCCAGGCTGGCTGTGAAGCTGCATCTTCCTGAGTGCTAGATTGCATGTATGCACCACCATCCCTGGTTTAAGATTTTTGTTTTTCATACATTGGAGTTGAGGACAAAGACAACAGAGACATAAAGAGTAGTTTTCCATCACAGAGGCGGGAGACTTAGAAGGCATTAGATATGAAATGTGCCCCATCCGACTTATGTTTTAATGCTCAGTTCCCAGCTGGTGGCACAGTTTGGGGGAAGCTGTGATGTCTTTAAAAGGTAGAGCTTAGCTGGAGGAAGTAGGTCCCTAGGGAGTGGTTCTTAGCGAGTATAGCCTGGCCCAACTTCCTCTCTCTTTCTGTTGTGAGGCAAGGAGCCTTAGATGCACAATCCTACCACAGCCTGTCACCAGGATGGACTGTGTCCCCTTAAACCATGAGTCAAAATAAATCTTTCCTCCTTTAAGTTGCTTTTGTCGGGTATTCTGTCATAGTGACAAAAAAAGTAACTAGTATAATCAGATTTGAGAATACAAAATAAATTCAATGTACAGTTCCTGATCTGACTGAAAGATGTGCAGATGTGTAAGAAGCTGTAAGGCAATTAGAGGTAAAATTCTGGAGCTCAAAACAAATGTGTGCTCTCTGACTAATGTGACCTTCCTTGCTGTGAAGAAAGGATCTCAGTTGTTAACTCTTTTTTTT
>NW_008458375.1:0-686 GCF_000622305.1 Nannospalax galili
CATATAGAAGCTAAATTGTCTAATGGTGTCAATACTTTTTCTTGTCTAACCCTATGGAACTTTATCTTATGCATTCATAAATTATATTAGCAGGAATTTCATATGACTTTCAGGAGTATGTTCTCCAAGGAGATCCTTCATCTCTAATGCTCTACACTTTAATTACATTGGCATGTCTGAACTCTAATCTCTGTGTTATGACCTCTGAGAGATCCATGCTCTTAGGAATCACCTTTCCTTTACCACACTCTAAAAATGTTCTCAAAGCAGAAAGCCAGCATGACAATAAAGCTTTGTTTTGCGACTCTTAGTTGTTCAGATATTACTTGGCTGCTTTTAGAGTCAAAAACACTTGTTTTCATCTATTTTGTTCCATTTTCTAGCCTGTGACAGAGGACAAAGTTGTCACAGGCATTCCTTCCTGAGTAGGTGTCCCCTATCCTTTTCATCCCTAAGAGGCCTCATTGACCATATTGCCAAACAAATGCCATCGAATGCTTGTGATGCATCATTTTATCCAATATATTTGTTACACATTACTTTTGCCTGTTAGATGTTTTACCCCTGTGACAGGGCTTCTCCATGGTTACAGTGGCCTCAAAGTAGAGACCTTCCTGCCTCAGCTTCCCAAGTGCTGCCATTGCCATTGTGTGGCATTAAGGCTAGTTATCTTCTAGTTGTGTTTT
>NW_008458376.1:0-686 GCF_000622305.1 Nannospalax galili
TTCCCTGCAGGTGATCTGTCAAAAGGACAGTGAGCATACTCCATGCCTACACACAGATATGAGTGTTAATTCTAAAAAAAATCCAATTAGACTTCATCACCATTGTGTAGTGTAAATTTCCTACCTATATCTTCATATTCAAGGAGTTTTGCTAAAGAAAAGCTTTTGAGCACACTATGAGAAGGGAAAACTTCTGGTTGTTTGTGTTCCTACTTCTAGTAGGGAGTATTCTTTTTGATAAGGTGAAGGTTTTGGAAAGGCGATGAAGAACAATGAGGGAAGGATGGAAAATCCTCCAAGCCAGCCAGATCAGCCACAGCAATCCAGGCGGTTGGCACTGATAGATACTACATCCAATCACCCCTGCATAAAGGCCTCTGTGCTTCCTCAGTGTATTTTCTATCACTTTGGCAAGCTCCCAAGGAACTTTATAAGTTGTAAGCTTATGCTGAAATGTTACTAATGAGTAGCTAAGCTATTTGCACCTCTAGAATGGAGGAGAATCAACTAACTCACACTGCATTTCACGGTTAATATTTACAACTTTTAATCTAAGAAGTTCATTTAAACCATTTTAGAAAATTTATAAAATACTCAATAACAAAAATTGAACATAAAAGTTATATTCTCACTCTTCACATTTCTAATTCTGTGAATTTCTCCCAGTGTGTATGTCAAAAGTCATC
>NW_008458377.1:0-683 GCF_000622305.1 Nannospalax galili
CTCTCTCTCTCTCTCTCTCTCTCTCTCTCTCTCTCCTCTCTCTCTCCCTCCTCTCTCTCACACACACATTCTACATAAACACAGCACAACACACACACACGCACGTGCGCACACACAAGGAAATTATAATTTTAAAAAGATCACATTAAAAGCTAACATTTCCAGATTCCCTGAGGTATTTGGGTCCCTGAGCAGAGTCACTCAGCAACAGCCATCTTATCTACACCCAGAGCCCTTCTGACTTTCGGTGCTTGGCTCTCCATCCTGTTGTCAGCTTGGTTCCAGGCAGTATGTGTTTCCGGCTTGACCCACCAGGTAAAAGCCTGAGGCTTGACCAGGCTTGCCCATACCAACCGGAAATGAATCCAAAGCCCTTGCTATCCCTCCACACAAAGATGCTCAACCATATTAAAAATAACACTGTAGAGGGGCTAGTTTCCATCCCCAGCACTGAATAAAACTGGGTGTGGTAGCGTATGTCTGTGATCCCAGGACTTAGGAGGTAAAAGCAGGAGGAACAGGAGTACAAGGTTATTCTTGGTCATGTAATGAGTTCTAGGCCAACCTGGACTCCATAAGACCATCTCAGAAATAAACAAGCAAACAAATGAAAAATTGAAGAATAGGAAGCAGATTCATGCTGAGCTGTTTTTCATTCCAGTGTGTTGACTTAAGGGCTGATG
>NW_008458378.1:0-686 GCF_000622305.1 Nannospalax galili
CTACATCAGTTCTCATCTTTAAAGCCAGTAGCTCATTTTCTGGAAGGAAGCCTGGAGTTCAGAGCTCCTCTTCACCTAAAACACAACCTCAGAAATATCATGTGACTGCTTCCTATGATTGTGACTTACCTGAATTAAAATAGCAGTTTATTTATTTTAAGACATAAAAAAATTTACATGTCAGTGAGACGGCCCAGTGGGAAAAGGTGTTTGCCACCAAACCCAGCTCCATCTGAAACTACTTGGTGAGGATAACTACCGAAAGTTGTCCTCTGACCTCTATAGGCACACATGCCATGGCATGCAGGCATGCAATCAATTATGTGCCCAAAAAGGTAGTGATAGGGTCTCTGTATCCCTAACTGTCCTGGAACTCACTATGTAGACCATGCTGGCTTCAAATTCACAGGGATCTGCCTTTCTCTGCTTCCCTGCTGGGGGTATAAACATGCACCACCACAACCAGCTCTGAAGTACAAAATTTTTAAGTTAAAAAAAAGTTACACAATATTAGCATTGGAAATACTTATAAATAAGTCTGAGTTTATCCTTGTCTTACAATAATAATATACAATGCAATTAATAGTTATAGAACAGTTCCTAAATGTGGTCACCACCAGCGGCGGCCGCTCCTCCATTCTCATGGGCATCGAGGCTACTCCTCCGCTCGCCCTGGGCTGAGGCCG
>NW_008458379.1:0-686 GCF_000622305.1 Nannospalax galili
AGGGTACTCGTTTTTCTTCTGGGTTCTCCTGGGATCACGGAGTTGTGTACTGTGCTGCAGTGTGCTGGCACCTAGCCAAAGGAATGAGAGGACAGTGATGCAGACCTCAAGAGTTCTGCTGCTCTGCGGACTCTCCCTTCTCTGGTTTCTATACCACAGGTCCTAGTGATCTTAGTCTCTTTGAGAGTGTTCTTTATTGTTTGTATTCATCAAAATAGCCGTTTTCTGGCTGAGTTCTTCCTCAGCCAGAAATTCCTTGTGCTGTTTTCTGGGAAATTTCTTGAAGCATAAAGTCACTTTGGTAAGAGACCTCATTAGCCTCCTTCCTCTCTGGGATTTTACTCCAGTATTTGGCAATGCTGATTTTCAATATTTTCCTCAGTCCCCCCACTGTGGCTGGAACAGTGCTTTTCTTATTTTTTATTTACAATTTTATGGCATTCCTTTACAAAATCGTCTTATTAACACTCTCTTGTTTGACTTGATTTCTTGTTTCTTGATTTCTGCTCTTTATGTTTTTTTTTCCAAAATATGTCCCTCTCTTTATATTTATTTCATTTCATTAAGTCCTGAAAGTGAAAACAATGATTGATTTTTATTCTTTATTCCTTTCTAGCTGTCTGATGATGTTTTTGTCCTGGAACTTCTTTAGTGTTCCAACACAATGTTTTATTTAATGTTTCATT
>NW_008458380.1:0-686 GCF_000622305.1 Nannospalax galili
TGCACTAAATGTGGTTGGCACTATCCAGTAGGCTGGAGACTAGGATGAGACAAAAAGTGAAGGCGGTACCTGCACACAAGCTTGATGTGCCTCAGTACACACTTGCTGACATCGCCTCTACGAGGCACTGCAGGCTTCAGTCTTCAAGTGCATACTTGCACCAGCAAGTCTCCACAGAGCTTGTAGGTCTTCAGCCCCAGGATGGGGCTGCATCACTCTTCCCTGAGGTCCCAACTTGAACTCAGTCCTTACTGGTTTTGCTGGCTCTCCATCCTACAGATAGCCACTGTGGGAATGTTCAGCCTAGTGTGTGTAAGTCAGCTTAACAGATCCCCTTTTTAATACACATGCTCAGTCAGTTCTGTCCTCTAGAGACCCTGAAAAAACAGCCCCTGCCTCGTCCTTTCAGGAAAACTTTGGTTTTAAGTTACTGAGTTAACTGGAAAAAGAAAGCTGTTATTGGGCCACACTAAAGTAAATGTAACTATTTTGGAATATTTCTTTAAAAATATTTCATATTTTTCCTGTCAGATTTTCCTGTTAATCTCATGAGAACTATGTTTAACACTCTGATTATTTAAGTGTTGCTGTCATTGGAAAAGTTTCTTTTTAGCTCAATGATATGGCTAATTAAAAAAACACAGGTTATAGAGTATTTTTCTTCTTGATTATCTTGTGTTATATTG
>NW_008458381.1:0-686 GCF_000622305.1 Nannospalax galili
TATTGGTGCATTGTTATGGCCACTGAGCACTGTGGTTACATAAGAAACATTGTAATAGCACACTGGAGCACTGTGATGGCACAGTGGGGCATTGTGATATCACATTAACCATTGTGATTTCACATTGGTGAATGGTGATGGCACACTGAGCATTGTGAAGGCACAACAGAATGTTGTGACTTTGCATTGGAGCATTGTGATGTCACAGTGGCGCATTGTGAAGACATATTTGAGCATTGTGGTGGCTCATTAGGGCATTGTGATGACACATTGGAGCATTGTGAGAGCACATTGAGCATTGCGATGGCATGTTGAGTATTGTTATGATTCATTGAGCATTGTGGTATCCCACTGAGCATTGTGATTTAACATTGGAGTATTTTGATGGCAAACTGAGCACTGTGATGTCAGTTTGGAGCATTGTGATAACACATTGGAGCACTGTGATATCACATTGAAGCATTGTGGTGATACATTTGGGCATTGTTAAGGCACACTGGGCATTGTGATGACATATTGGAGCATTGTGATGACACACTCCTGCATTGTGTTGGTACACTGAGCATTGTGGTGTCCTAACAGAGCATTTTGAAAACACAGTGGAGCAGTGTGATGGCACATTGGGGAATTATGATGGCCCATTGAACATTGTGATGGCATGCTGAGTATTGTTACTGCACATTGGG
>NW_008458382.1:0-686 GCF_000622305.1 Nannospalax galili
ATGCTTGGGACAGTTCTAACTCAGCTTTGTTTTCTAAGCTACAACTTTCATTTATGTCTTCCTGTTATGTAGGCACAATAGCAGATTGTTCTTAAATTTACAGGCAGCTTGAGCTGCCCAATGTGGGTGCTGGGAACCCAATTCAGGTCTGTACAAGAGCAGCAAGTATTTACTATGGAAAAATCTAATTGTCCTTTATTCCCCTTTCATTTTGTATTTACTTTCATGTTTACATTCCAGACAACACTGCCTACATGTTTACAGCAAGTATTCTGTTACTTTTATTTCAGTACATTCTGTATATCAAATACATTTAATAATATACATACACATATTAATTACCATAATAAAGCTAAAAGACATGTAAAATCAAGTTGATTATGGTTACCTGAGATGGTGAGATAACATGCAACAAGCCAGCTCTGTGAAGCTGCTTACAGGCTGACACAACTGACAGCAACTTTGTCCTTTCCTGGTGAGCATCAGAGCCACACAAGTTAATGGCACAGAGTTCCTCAATACTGCTCAAGAGAAAAATAGAAAACCAGCTGAGTTCTAATATTGTTAAATTTTATAATATACTAAAGAAATGCATGTATTGTTATGAATTCACTAGTCACCTGGCACTCAAATTCATTAATATAGTCCAGGCAAACAGAAAGATAACTCCAGAAAAAGGCTCACAA
>NW_008458383.1:0-686 GCF_000622305.1 Nannospalax galili
TCCTGTTTGCCTTTAGAGATGTGAACACTCAGCTAACTGCTCCTGCTGTCGTGCCTGCCCCTCCTTGTCACTGAGATTCATGCTTATTCCTCTGAGACCAGAGGTAAAAGTAAGTCCTTTCAGAGAGCATGTGGCAGGGGGGTCAGTGGGTAGAGGCCCTGAAAGGTCACTGTGTGAAGCTGTGGAAGTAAAGCCTGAATGGCAGTGGAGACCCCAAGATGGTGAGGATGCCAGAGCCTTGAGACATCTGTTGTGGAGAGCTGCGTACAGGGAGTGGAACCATCTCAGGAGAGACGGACGTTGCAGGCAGCCACACCGGAGTGGCTGAGCTACCCAAGCCCTTTAGAACCAAAGTCCCAGACACTGAAGTGGAGCTGCAGAATTTGGAGTTTGCCATGCTAGGTTCCAGTGCGGGTTTGGTGCTGTATTTTCTCACTGTGCCCCAGTCCTCCCTTTCGGAATGGTAATGAATGTTCTGTGACACTTCATATTGGAAGTATGTAATTTGCATTGTGATTTTACAGGCACTTTCAGTAGATATTGCCTTGAGTCACAGAAGAGACTTTGGACTTCTGAACAGTGTTGAGACTGCTGAAGACTACGGGGATTTTGAAAGTTGGACTAGATGCATTTTGCATCATGATATGGCCATGGGTCTATGGGGGCCAGGAAGTAGAATACGGAGC
>NW_008458384.1:0-686 GCF_000622305.1 Nannospalax galili
AATATATTATATGGTTTGTCTGATAGTGCAGGAGACCCAGAGGGAATTTGGACGACAATGGGAATAACTGACATCTATCTGGAAAACTTGTAGTCATCCACCATCTCTGGCTCTTACAATCTTTCCGCCCCATCTTTCGCAGTGATCCCTGATCCCTGGGTGGCCAGTGTTGTCCTCTTTAGGGATAAGAAGTCTGCAACCTCTTTTTCTCTGCACATTGGCCAGTTGTGGTTCTCTGTGTTAATCATCACCTGATGTATAAGGAAGCTTTTCTTGATAAGAGTTGAGAAATATATTAGTCTTTGGGTATAACAGTAAGTCACTAGGAGTCAGTTTAATACTATAACTATTTAGCAGAATAATATAACCTATGTTTTTTGTTTTTAAAAAAAATCAATGAATTTGGATAAGTCTGATAACAGAGAGGCCCCAAGCTGCACAGAGTAGGGCGATGAGCAATTTGGGGAGGTAATACTTGTCATTCTGAATTTGCCCCTAATTCCTCTTCCGAACTTGGCTTTACTTTTCCTTACACTGGTGTGTCTCCTTCTGTGTCCCGGGTGCCTGGTTCCTCCAAGCAGCAGGGCCTGCTGGGGAGAATTGACTGCAGAGAGTTAGCCACGGAGGGAGGAGCTTCTGGGCGCTATCTTGGGACAGAAGCCCTGAGCCGCTGTCAACTCACTTTG
>NW_008458385.1:0-686 GCF_000622305.1 Nannospalax galili
TGAAGAGAACACTAATGCATCTTTCAGTTCTCATCAATGAAGCTCCTTCATACAACAGAGGGCCATGGTACACAAGGGAAATCAGAAGGTAACTTGTGGAAATTGGTTCTCTCCTTCCACCAAATAGGTTCCACAGATCAAATTCAGGTCCTTGGGCTTGTCAGCAAAAGCCTTTACCCACATCTCTCCAGCCCAGCCCTAGGTTTTTTGACACAGAATCTCATTATGTAGAATAGGCTGCCCTACAATTTGAGACCTTCACTTCTGACTTCCAAGTACTGGGATTACAGTTATGTAATAGCATCCAAGTATATCTGGAGGTTTTAAACTAAGAACAGAGCATATACACTTTGGTATATCTCCACTCTTTATATTTTAATAGTTGTCTAAGTGTGGTCTTATTTGTACATAAAATAGACAAACAGAAGACAAGAAATCCCAACATTTTAAAAACTGCATTTAAGTAAGAAACTACATATAAAGGTGGAAGGAGAATTGACTCCACAAGGCTGTCCTCTGATCTGCACAGGTGTAGCATGATGTGCACACCCACACACTCATATCATGCAATACATAATAACAAAAAAAAATATGTGGGGCTGGAGAGATGGCTCAACAGTTAGAGCACGGACTGCTCTTGCAGAGGACCCAAGTTCGTTCGATTCCCAGCATCCACATGGCGGCTA
>NW_008458386.1:0-686 GCF_000622305.1 Nannospalax galili
GGCATTGCACAACATGGGTACACTTACATACATGCAGGCAATATACTCATAGACATGAGGATAATGAATAAAATATTTAAAATAATAATGGAGTAAATTAATATCTGAAAAGCAGACCTCAAATTTAGAAATGTTACAAGACACAGATACATCTCACATGTTAGTGAAGAACTCACCAATGATTCTTCAAGAAGACTGGTCAAGATTGTCTGTCTAGACACCCAGAACAGCATGAAGATTCATGAAACTGAAGCAACAGAGTTGCAAGGTGAAAGGTGGAGCTTTGGTTATAGCTGAGACCTCAGTATTTCTCTTTGACAAACCAGTAGAACAGGTTGGGAGAAAGTCAGTGAGGTGATCAAAGACATGACCAGTAGAGTCAGACAACCCACCCACTGGATAAACCCACTGCATACACTCAGGATCCGTCTCTCCAGGTGCACATGTGACATTCAGAAAGCCACAATTTTCCTGAATTGGAAATATGCACAGTACATACTCCGCACACAGTAGGTGCAACCTGTAGTCATAGCAAGACATTTGGGAAACACAAATATTTAAGAAAGAACAGAGTATTCTGTAGGTCAAACAGGAGGCACCCAGGAAAAGTAGAGAACACTATGAAGTGAATAAAAGTAAGAACTTAACTTACCAAATGAGTCATATATATGTGTATATATATATAT
>NW_008458387.1:0-686 GCF_000622305.1 Nannospalax galili
ACCTCTTTTTCTCCTTCACAATTCATGGAAAGCTGTTTTCACTGTGGATCTCAGCAACCCCACACGATTTCTTCCTGCTTAAGAACTCTCACCTTTCCACCTAAAGGAAACAGTTCATGCTTCTCTTTGGCATAAAATTTGTAACACTGTTACACCTGCACTTCAGGCCATTACTAAGTAAATGAACGGTTACTGAAGACAGGCACTTCTACACCACACCCACCAGTCTAGTAACAAAACAAGACAGGAGTGGGCAGTGCAGACAGTACAGACACAGGACAACAGGGTGACTCAAGTGCCAGGCAGGATGGAGCAGGACATCACCAAATTTCATCACGCTAATTAAATAGTGCATCATTGAAAACATATGAATTCTTTATGTCTGAAGTTTCCTATAGAATATATGCAGGTTGTGCCTGACTGAGGGTAACTGAAACACGGCAATAAGATCATGGATAAGGGAAGGCTACTGTATTTACTGTGTTTGCTGTGATACCTTTTGCAGAAAATGTCTGCCTACCCCTGCTTACAGAGCTCAGTAACTAGATACTTGAGTTCTGTGTTCTTCTACAAAATTTATTTTCAAGGCCTTTTAGGTGAGAGACTGCTATGGTTTGAATGCATTCCCCTCCCCGCCAAAAAATGCAAGTTAGGGTTGGAGAAATGGTTCAACAGTTAAGAGCACT
>NW_008458388.1:0-686 GCF_000622305.1 Nannospalax galili
CTTGAACTCACAGAGATCTGTCTGCCTCTGCCTCACAAGTGCTGGGATTAAAGCTGTGTGCCACCATGCTTGGCCATAAAATGATTTTTATAAAAGGATGGTTTTTAGAATAATTATAGCGTTCTGAAATTCCCTATCGCTGGGCAGTGGGTTATTTCGATGTCTTTGTGTTATAAATGAGGCGGTGATAAACATTCTTTATATATGTCTTTTATGTGTTTTTCATTGTGCACATAATAAAATCCTGGGATAAATTCCTAGAAGTGAAATTACTGAGCCACAGGATTTGAAAGATGTGAGAAATTTTTTACATACGGGAAATTTTTTACATATGGATAGGTTGCTCTAGAAACTGTGTGAATTTACACTTTGGGAAGGAATGTGTGAGAGTGTTTTCCTAAACCCTCACCAGAAACATGTACTATGGTTTTAAGAGTCCTTGGAATCATCCCGTGGCTTTCCTCTTGTTCCTCTGAGGGTTGTGAGGCTGAGAGCTTCTGTCATGCACACTGACCTCTGTACATCTCTGGCCTCCATTTCTCAGAGATCTGCGTGCATCTGCCTGCCCCTGAGTGCTGGGGTTAAAGGCATATGCTACCATGCCCAGCAATTAACCATTTAAAAAAATTTTTTTGACAAAAACTTTATTGAGAATTTCATACATAAGGTGTTTTGATCAAATCCAT
>NW_008458389.1:0-686 GCF_000622305.1 Nannospalax galili
AAAAAGAAAAAGAGTAAGATTGAGTGTTGGTGTTTATAACACTGCAAGGAAGTCTTTGAACATGGAGAAAACATAAGCCCTTTGCTTATAAATATGTGACGTGTGAGTGGACATATAATACCAAGGAAAAATGTTTAAATCAAAACCACAGCGTTTGATCATGGCAGAATAATTCAGTTTATTTGAACAAAATTTTGTCAGGGGACATAGTTTACATATTGAAAACTGTTTTAAACATGGTTTAGGGTACATTAAAGAGCTAGTCAGAAAAAGAATCTTACCAGGGTCTGAGGAGAGCTGCATTTTCCTAAGAGGGAGCTTGGAGAATGATAGACATGCTTTCAATCTTAGTATGAGGCCAAGGGGACCGATTGGCATCAAGAGTTGCTATCAAGAAAAAACTTGTCTGGCAGAATGCTGGGGAACTGTAATCCAAACATGTAGGAAGTAGGGGCAGGAAGATGGAAACTTCAAGCCCATCCTGGGTGATAGATACCGCAAGAGCCTGTCAAAACCAAACAAGACCAAGAAGTAAAACAAAACAAAAATAAATCCTGCCAGGATATTTTCAAAGTCTTAAAGTGGTGACACTTTGGGAATTAGAGTACCCAATAATTAGGTAAAGATGCTCTAGAACTGCATTTCACCTTTCCATTATTCCAACTATGAAAACAAATTCACCTCAG
>NW_008458390.1:0-686 GCF_000622305.1 Nannospalax galili
GAGTTTGAGGCCATCCTGGTCTACATAGTGAGTTCCAGGTCAGCTGGGGCTGTCTCAAAAAGACCAAAAATAATAATAATAATAATAATAATACAATGTATTTTGACCATATTGAGCCCCCCTTCCTCATTGCCAGCTCCCTACAGCCACCCCGACTTAATGTCCTCTATTATTTCTTTTCTTTTCTTAAAGGTCTATTAAGTCTACTTTGTGTTCCCCAAATGCTCTTGGGTATGAGTTCATCCCAGACTGAATCACCCTCTCACAGCAGCTATCAGTTGCCAATAGATCCTCAGCTAGGGCTGGGGTTTTCACCCCCTCCGTGTTGGGGTTTTGTCTAGCTTGGGCTTGCCCAGTTCTTGCACATGCTGTCACAAGAGCTGTGGGTTATATGTGCAACTGCCTTCCTGTGTCCAAACAACACGCAAACTTCTTTTAAATAGAATCTTCTATTTATGCTTTGACAATTTCATCTATATAATATATCATGACCATATGCACCCCAAATTCTCCTTCCCACTCCTCCTAGGTGTGCCCAATGTGCCCTCCTCCCCACTGAATGTCGTCTCCTTGTGTGTGTGTTGTTCTGGTTTTTTGTGGCTTTTTTCTTTTGCTGTATGTTTTACGGTCACATCCAGTGATTTTCTTTATCGGGTTTTAGGCTTCATTCTTTTTTAGTTCTTAAT
>NW_008458391.1:0-686 GCF_000622305.1 Nannospalax galili
TTTGTCATTTGAATGTGAAATGTGCCCATAAACTCATGTGCTCCAGCACTTGATCCTCTGCTGGTGGGAGGTTGTGAACATTTAGGAAGTGAGCCCTAGCTGAAAGAAGTGGGTTGCTAGGGGGTGGACATTAGGTTTAAAAGCCCATCTGTCATGGTTGGCTTAGGTTGTCAACTTGGCATACCTGGGGAGAGGGAACTTCCTTTGGGGAATTTCCTCTATTGGATTGGCCTGTGGGCATGACAGTGAGGTGTTTTCTTGATTGTGGTTTGATGTGGGTGGGCCGAACCCATAGTGGGTGGTGCCACCCCTGGGCAGGTGGGCTTGGGTTGTATAAGAAAGCAGACTGAGCAAAGGAGCAAGCCAGTGAGTAACATTCCTCCACAGTCTATGTGTCGGTTCCCGCCTCCAGGTTCCCGCCCTGAGTTCCTACCCTGGCTTCCCTCAAAGATGCATTGTGATTAGGATGTATAAGTGAGATAAAGCCTTTCCTGCCCAAGTTGGTTTTGTTCAGTGTTTTACCACAGCAATGGAAAGCAACTAGAACACCATCCATACTCCCTGTCCTTTCTCTGCTTCCTGATCCATGGTGATGTGCGCAGTTCCAGTCCCATACTTCCACTGTCATGAGTGCCACCATGCTTCCCTGCCATGACTTTGTCTCCTTAAATCCTCCCTTAAAAATT
>NW_008458392.1:0-686 GCF_000622305.1 Nannospalax galili
AGAATAACGTCAGCTACAACCTTGTGTCTGAGTGCAGACATCCTTCAGTCTGAAGCTTGGAGAAAGATGGGATCTAATCAGCTGAGATGAGAGAAAGTTGGGTATTTGTCTGGAAACAATTAATTAAAAACCTCAATATCCCATTGTTTGAGTCCTTTCTTCAGTAATCAGCAAATTAAAGACATTCCTTTTCTCAGCAGGATGACTCTCCTGACACAGGTAACTGACTGCCTGCAGGTGGCACAGGCATCGAAGATGGCAGTCCTGGACATGGCTGTCAAACAGCATGGCCCCCGGGCCTCAGGTAGACAGGGCTGTTCTCTCCAGAATTTCTGAGCTGAAGAACCAGAACTCAAGGCCTGACTACAGGAAGGGCCCTTGGAGACCACAGGCAAGGCCTGCTGTTCTGAGGATGCCACCATGTCCATCCCAATGTGCTCCTGCCACTTTCCACAGGCTAGGGCCACAAGCCTACAAGGCTTCTCCAGCTCATGGCGCAGCACTGGCCATCAACTGCTGCAATGCCCGCAGGGGTGCAGAAAGCCCTGTTATAACCAGGCACGGGTCCAGCCCCAGACCCCACTAGGGCCCACTCCAGAGATCCAGTTCAATCCAGCCCTGTCTAGGACTTCAGCTGCTGCATTCTGGACGGCCCGTCTCACCCACACATCAGCTCATCCAATTCT
>NW_008458393.1:0-686 GCF_000622305.1 Nannospalax galili
CACCAGGCATACATGTGGTTTACATACATACATATAGCCACACATACACATAAAATTAAAGAAATCCTTTCTAAAAAGGGGGAGTGGTCAGTTCTACTTTCGTGAAGGAAATTTTTGCTTTTGTTTTGAAAGTTAGCATACAAAGTAAGTGGCTTCACGGTGGATTTTCACACATACTCTGCATTATTTTTCCCCCTCCCCCACTGCCCTCCCTAACCTTCTGCCCCCACTTGCTGGTTCCCTTCCTCCTCACCCCAATAATAGCCCCCATTGTGCTTTCCTGTCACATGGATTCTTTTACCATTTTGTATTATTAATGTAGGGTTTTATTCATTTTCTTACTATTATGTGTTCATAATATGTATTCCAATTTGAACTTCAAATACTATTTTCCACTTTGCTAAATTCTCTACATATTTATTTCCGAAAGACCACATATCTGCTTTCCCACATAGCAATGCTATTAATATATCCCCCTGTGACGTTAAAGAATTCTACACATTCACAAATATAAAATTCAGAGACACTGTAGTTCTCTGGTTGTAAGATCTTTTAAGGCAAATTCATGGTAACTTGAAGATGGGTTTGGTTACTTGAGTGTTTCCATCTCCAGATATTTCTCTTCAAAACAAAAGTATGGTGAATCTGATCATCTGTCCATTCTTCTTACGTCACAGTCCGAGACA
>NW_008458394.1:0-686 GCF_000622305.1 Nannospalax galili
GGGGGGGGTCGGGGGACAAGGTCTCACGTGACCAGGCTGGGCTGGAACCCAAGGTGCAGCTGAGGAACTTCTCCATCTTTTCACTTTCTAATCCTGCTGCCCAACTTTCTGAGTGCTAGGATTACGGATTACAGGTTTATGCCACCATACCTGTGGTTTTTGTGTGTGTGTGTATGTGTATTGGGGATGGAACTCAGGACTTTGTGCATGCTACTTGAGCACTCTACCAACTACATTCCCAGCCTATGCCTGGGAACTTTTTAAGAACCTGTGGTAAAATGTGGGCTGGCGAGATGGCTCAGAAGGTAAGGATAGTCTGCCAAGGCTGACAGTCTGAGTTAGATCTCCAGGACCCACATGGTGGAAGGAGAGAACCAACTCTTGCAAGTTGTCCACTGACCTCCACACATGTGCCATGGCATTCATGCTCACACATGCACATACATACACATACATACACATGTACATGCATGTAGACTAAATAAAATGTAGGGGCTGGAGAGATGACTCAGAGGTTAAGTGCACTGGATGTACTTGCAGAGAACTCAGACTATGTTTCCAGCACCCACATGGGGGCTAACAACTGTCTGTAACTCCAGTTTCAGGGATTCTGATGTTTTCTTCTGGCCTCTATAGGCATTACATGACATGGGTGCATTTACATACATGCAGGCAAAACACTCATA
>NW_008458395.1:0-686 GCF_000622305.1 Nannospalax galili
CTACCGCAGAGGCCACAACTGCTTGCACACAGAGAATATATGTCTGAGAGAAGCCCTATGTGATATATCTACATTGGAATCTCTAATACCTAAGGCTCATGGAACACAGTGGAATGGGGTGGAGAGAATAGAAGTCTCACCAGTGAAACTTCCTTATACAACAGAGTGCAATGTACACAGAACACCACAACTGGATATTTTTTAGAGAATAAGAGACTGCAGAGTTTGTGTCCCTGAATAGGAGTCCTTTATTAAACCTCATCTACCCATGGCTCAGGAAGCATTGCAGAAGAGGTGCCAGAAAGATTCTAAGAGCCAGGGTTGGTCCATGAACATAGGGAAACAGATGTTTTCAGGCCACTCTAAGCTTGCTCATGTAAACTTGCAGCAATGGTGGTGACAAGCACAAGACCCATGCTGACCCAATCAGACAAGGGCCCTGAGTGGACTGAGGGAAATGGGTGGTTGGCAGGTTGTAGCCTGGGAACTGATGGAGACTGGTTACTGCTGGATGAAGGAGAGTAGACCTTCCTTAAGATTACTAGTAGGCTGATGAGACTCCAGAGGTTTCAAATGCACAGAAGGACATCTGGGTACAAATGCTTGACCAGATAGGACTTTAATATATATGGCAGAATGAAGGAGATCTCATGTGGGATGTGTGAGTTGAGGACCTTGATGGGGGG
>NW_008458396.1:0-686 GCF_000622305.1 Nannospalax galili
AACAATTTGCTTTGTATTCTGATGTCTCATTCTCTTGGATTTTAATATACTCAGGGATATGCTACTCAGTTTAGGAAAAGTAGACTATATGATTTTAATTAATCAAAACAAATGTGTTTATCTTTATCATCAGTATACAACTTCTTAGCTAAGCCATGCTCAAACCAACCAAACACCAAAGCACTAACAATCATTTAATTTTTCAGAAACTGGAAAGTTAACACCTGTACCAAAATAAAAATTGAAGTGTATTATGCTATCTCATTAATATCTTTCAAAAAGCAGTGACTTGTCTAGGATAAAATGACAGATGATAAGCAGTGCCCACGTACCACTGTGAATCACAAGAATCAAGATGTATTAGTTATTTGTCTTATGCTGCAAAAAATTACCTGAAAAAAACAACTTAAAGAACTAAGGGTTTATTTTAGCTTATACAGTCCATCTTGTCAGGGAAGATGCTATGACAGAAGCAGGAGGCAGCTGGACACAATGTGTCCATAGCCTGGAAGCAGAGAGCCACAAATGTTGCTGCTCAGCTCACTGTCACCTTTTCATTCAGGTCTGGACACCAGCCCACGAAATGGTGCCAATCAGATTTAAGGAGGGTCTTCCATTTCAAATAAACTAATCTAGAAAATCTGTTTCCATGGCAATTCTAGACCATGTCAAACTGGCAATCAAGA
>NW_008458397.1:0-686 GCF_000622305.1 Nannospalax galili
TGGGACTGAATAAAAAGGATAAAGCAAGCTAAGAACACAATGGATTCATTGCTCTCCTCATCCTTGTTACAAACACAGTGTGACAGCTCCATCAAACTCCTGTCACTGTGACTTTCCCACCATGATAAACTGTACCTTTGTTAAGTATTTTGCCGCAGCGATGAGACAAGCAACTAATGAGAAAATTGTATCAAGAAGGAGGACTACTGTGAAACAAATACGACTATGTGATTCTTAGGTCTTTAGAACTGGTTTTCAGGAGGAAGGAGGAAGAATTTATAAGTTAAGGTTGGAAAATCCCTTTAATAGTGTATGTAGAACTTAATGGGTCTTTCTGGTAGGAGCTTGGAAGACAATGACACAGAGAAATGAAAACAGTGGAGGCCTGGCTCATTAAGGTTCATGGAGAAACAAGGACTGTAACAGGAACTGGGCTAGAGGATATCATGAGGACAGGGAAGGTGGGAAAACCTCTGTAACTGTGAGGACATAGGACCAAAATCAGTGTCTTCAAATCAGAGTACAAAGATTATGATTATGCAAAGAATGAGTGTGGAATTTTTTCACACATGCATATGACGTGGTTTGTTCATATTCAACCCTATTGCTCTACCCTTATTTCTTCTTCCTCTGGTCCCTGCTCTCCTACCAAGTAAATGCCTTCTGCTTCCATGTCATTTTTTTTT
>NW_008458398.1:0-686 GCF_000622305.1 Nannospalax galili
AGTTTGATGGTATTTGATTCTCACCCCTATCTGCACGTCCCCCCAATGTCCCCTCCCAGTTTAATGTACTCTCATTCATATATATATATATAATTTATGATATTTTGATTATATGATACTGTTTATGCTATCTTTGGCCTGGGACAAGCATTCCTGTGAGTGTGATAGCTTACAGGAGTTAAGTGAGGATTCTAACGAATTACCCAGTTTGAGAATAGATGGAAAGACTGTAATTTGTAAAGCCAGTTTACACAGAAGGAGGGCACCTCCAAACTTGGGGCTCACATCTAGGAGGGATTGTCTCCTCAGTACTTTTCCATTGCTCTAAGTCATTTGCTTCCAGTATATATGAAAGGAGCTGGAGACCATTAGAAAGCCCGACTTCGAAAGGCAAGGTTGGCTACTTTGCATCTGACGATCCCTTCTGGTTCAACTTCAATTCTTTACGTATTTCATCTATTTCAGCTCTCTGTGCGCTTTCTGTTTGGATCCCGAGTCATTCACATTGCTTAACTCGTGAAACGTTATTATTTTATCCGTAATACCTACATTTGAGTTCACTTTGTTTTGCTTCCAGTTGTCCTAAATTGGCCTTCACAGTTCACTGTGCTATGTGATCCTGCATATGCTTGGGCTTTCACGCATGGGTTTTCATTTTACACAAATGATATGCTATAGAACTTATA
>NW_008458399.1:0-686 GCF_000622305.1 Nannospalax galili
ACTGCTTCTCCAGTCTCTAAACTAGACCATGCATACTGACTTACAACCTCCTCAGGCATTCAGGTAACGATGTTCACATTAGGGAAGTATTTTTCCCCTTGCTTTTGAGACATGACATTTGTGATGCTTCACATTAAATTAGAAATGCTTGAAGGATAGAGTCGAACATGGAGTTGTTTGAACTCAGTGGTTTGCATTGTGATAATTGTGACAATACTGTGTTATTTTCCACAACATTCACTTTGATTAGTTACTGTGTAAAATGCACTTTTGGAGCAGTTGAGAATTTAATAATCTCCCAGAAATTTCAGAGACATCAGACCTCCCTGTTCAGGTTCTCGGTTGCCCCAGAACCTCTTGTTACCCCGTAGCTCTGTTTCTATCAGAATAGACATGTTATCTCTGCTGACATCACTGAAGATCACTTTGTAGGAAAAATGGGGTCTGCAGATGTCCATCTTCTCTGAATCCTCTGTTTACCCATCATCAGCCCTTTTTCTGTCTGACACTCTCACAACTCAGCACTTTGTACACAGAGTAAAAAGAAGATAATGACAAAAACATCAAGGGAAGGGCAGCCTGGGTATCAGGGTAGGTGTATACTAACCCGTTTCCACAGTGATAACATTTGTTTGTCACAGTGACTCAGTGATCCCCACGTTAAAGATGTGGGCGCAGGCTTGGGG
>NW_008458400.1:0-686 GCF_000622305.1 Nannospalax galili
AAGGTAAAGCCCTGGCTGCCCTGGAAGCCACTTAACACTCGGAAAATCTGCTCAGTAGAGAATCAAAAAGTTTTCAAACTTTCTACTATGGGTTTCTGAGAGCTGCTAGTCACTCCGTAAATACTCAGAAACCTCAAGCTGTCAAATGACCTATTTTGTCTCAAATGACACAGGGACTCACGTATTCAAGGTCTGCCTGAAACTCACTATGTAGCTAAAGATGACCTTGAACTGACCCTTCTTTCTACCTCTACCTCCCAGGTGTTGAAAGATTACAGGACTATACCACCACACCGGGTTTAAGCAGGACTAGGAATTGAATCCTGGGCCTTCTGCATGCTAGGGAAGCACTCTACCCCATAAGCTGTATCTCCAGAGCTCTTTGTATTTCTAATGTCTTTATAAGGGAGCTCCAGACCCACAGCCACTGGGCAGGTACCCAGTATCTCTCTCAGAACTCCCATTTCTACAGTCTATGGAGATGGACATGCCGAGGCTTCCAGTCTTGGTGCTGTGAGCCAGACAGAGCCTTCACTCCTCTCCAGCTCTGCCAGCTATGTAAAACATTTTAAACAGCTATTGCTGTTTGGAAGCCACTGATCAACAGGCCAACTAGAAGAATATTCATTTTGATGTCTGAAAAATTAAAATACAGTGGCCATTTTTGACAATTTTGGTAAATTCTG
>NW_008458401.1:0-686 GCF_000622305.1 Nannospalax galili
GGACGGATCTGCATATGAAGGAGAACATGCAGGTTTTGTCTGCGTAACTCAAACACTGTGTGGACAAGGCCGAGATTTCCCACCAGTGCATTCAGTAGCTGGACTCACTTGAACCATGGCTACAAGAGTCTGTCAATGCTTGCATAGCTGATGAAGGGAAGACTTTCCTAGGCCACCTGTCCAGGCAGGTTTCCCCAGAGGTCTCTTCTCAAAACAAAGCCTTCTAAATGAGCTAAAACCTTTGTGCCCTTGAATCTCAAGTGGATAAAGTCCAGCAAGCCTATGAGATAGTCTCAACACATCTGTCCTACAGTTCTGTCCTAGTTCCTTCTGTTGCTGTGATAAAATATCCTGACAAAAAGCAACTTAGAGGAGAGTTTATATGGCTTATGATTCCAGGTGACAGTCCATCACAGAGGGGAAATCAAGGCAGTAACTCAAGCAGCTGGTGACATCACACCCACAGTCCAGAGACGGTGACAGAGAGTGAATGGTTCCCGGCTTGCTCTCATGTGGCTTTCTCTTTTCATGGTCTTCAGGGACCTGTGCCTAGGGAGTGGTTCCACCCACACTGGGATCATCTACATCAATTAACAATCAAGACAATGCCCCGCAGACATTCTCTCAGGCCAGCCAGATCTTGAAATTCCTTATTAGGACTCTCTTCCTACATGATTACAGGTTGG
>NW_008458402.1:0-686 GCF_000622305.1 Nannospalax galili
TGCTGGGATTAAAGGCATGCGCCACCACGCCTGGCTTGGAAAACGAGAATTTTTAAACATTATGTTACTATTCCAGTTTATAGCATATTATCCTCAGAATTATATACATATTTGGCTTTGTTCTAGAAGTACTTAAAACAGCAGTTAGTATTGTTATTTTATGACCCCAAGATTGGTTAGGTAATTTCTTGACATCTGTCTGTGGTGAAATTGTCATATTCTTTCTAGTGTTCCTTTAAATTAGACTTGAAATTTTTCCTTGCGGATTTTGTATGAACACAGATCAGCATTGATGAATGAAACCTCCCATCTGCTGATCTCACTGCCAAGAGAGACCTGTCCCAGGAGAGCAGGCTGTTTGTGTAGCTGGCTGCTCTAACAAGTTCTTTTTCCCAACTCTGTTGGTGCTGAGAGAACTTTGAATTTGTAGTGCCTTCTCATTTGTGCTCTTTAGAAATGAGTAAAGGAGAGACTCAAGTTGACACAGTTTGCAGTTCCAGCCTTGAAAGAGCCTCTGTCAAGAACCAGAGCCCCAACTATTTTTGCAGCTTTTCTGAAAGTATAAAATTTTCAAAACAATATGAAAGGCCCCAGAGACTGAGTAGAAATAGGAAGTTAGCTGATTTATTGTTGTTGGTCCAAAATTTAAGGTTTAATGTAAATTTTAAGTAGTTATAAATAGCAAA
>NW_008458403.1:0-686 GCF_000622305.1 Nannospalax galili
CCAATTTTCCACTAAGATCCCTGAGCCTTGTAGGGGGTGACAGATATAGGGTGATCTCTATTATATCATGGCAAGAGAGTGACTTCTTGGGCCTCCCCATTATTTGTTTTTAAGCCATGCTGTTTCTTCTACTATAAAGGCAAATGGAAGGAAGTAGACACATTTAAACAGACATGAATATAAATACAAATGCCTAGAAGATATACAAGTAGGTGTACTATATTTATTAAACAATATGATTGTGATGGCTTCCCCAATAGGGCCAATAGCCTTTCTCAACACAAGACATTGGCCTGATCTACAGCACCAGATGTATGTTCCACCCATAGGAGTGCACCTTATCCAATTAGAAATTTGTACACATGCTGGTTGAAGAATTATTACATGTGCAGGCATTGGTTGGCATGTCCATAGTGTGAAGCATGTGCTGTCCATTTTTTAGTAGAATCATAAGGAATCTTTTCTTCCCCAATTATCTGCATAGCCTCTTCTGGTAATATAACATCATCCATCCAGTGGCATGGAGTATTGTGGCTTAGTCTCAGCTCCATCTCTTCTTCTTCTCCTGTGCTCACAATATGCAGTGTCTTCAGCAACATGGTCTTACCGACCTTTTAGTGTACAGCTGACACTAATGGCAATAGCCTTGGTGAATTTGAGGACCTCTAGGAGCTCTCTGACCAACA
>NW_008458404.1:0-686 GCF_000622305.1 Nannospalax galili
TGAGATTAGAACACCAATCTGCCAAGAGAAATGCAGACACCGAGGGCATAGCTCATTGGGTTTAGAGGGGAAGAAGGGCTTGCCTGGGGAACTGGGCTACAGGCCATCAGTGTTATGTTCTGACAAAGAATCTGGCCACCTTCTCCCCATGTCCTGAATATCTGAATGAGGCTGAATTAGAAGGTAACAAACTAAGTTGTTTGGTAGAGGAAATTTCATGTCAGTGGACCATCTAGGCTATGGCATGGTCCCTGTTCACTACTTTTTGTCAGCTCTATAGGAAAAGAGAGCAGAAAGATGGCAAGGAAAAGCATGTGGGAAAGTTCCAAGACATGGACAAACCAGCTGTAATTATTGGAGAGATTGACTGAGGTCTTAAAGAGAAACCTGAGTTCTGCATTGGAACAATAAGAAAGATGTCCTGAGGGGAAGACCCCATCCAATGAAGCCTCAAACTTGTGAAAAACAGAAATTCATTTGAAAGAAGAGACCTAATGCCACTGAAGGGGTTCCCAGCTCAAAAACAACTGCCTAGGGAAGTATTTCCCCTGGTTCAACCACCAAGGTTCAGATGTCATTACCACTAGGGTAGAATGAGGCCAGTCTACATCTTGCATTGGCAACAGAACCTGGCAGCACTGCCTACCTGGTGCTGGTTTTACAGGCATGCAAAGTGCAGAAGATAC
>NW_008458405.1:0-686 GCF_000622305.1 Nannospalax galili
TGCTGTAGACCAAGCCAACCCCCTTTTTCAGAAAGGCTGTAGGCCCCAGCAGGGAAGCTGCTGCAAGTATTCTGTTCAATAATTATGGTACACCTGTTGGGGTATCTTCTAGGCATCTGTATTTACACCCATGCTTGTTTAGATGTGTCTGCTTCCTTCCATTTTTCTTTATAGTAGGGACACCACTGAGATGGATCAACATCCATGTCTTGAAAACAAATGATGGGGAGGCCCAGAAGTCCAATATCTCACCACAATAAAAGGAAAAAGAAATCATCCCACATCTGTGACCCCCTCCAAGGTTCAGAGACCCTTGTGGAAGATTAACAGAAAGATTGTGAAACCTGGAGGATGGGGTGGAGTGTTGGGTAGGTGTGTGCTCTGAGATAGTCACTCCTCCCACCCAGTCAGCTTCAGTTGCATGAGGGAGGGTCTAAGGAATGCTAGAAAGTCCTAAGGACACTGGGAAAAAGGAGAGAGTCACCATTATGGTGAGGCACACGGGACTACAGGAAGGATGCAGCACTGATGGCATGGATCTCAAGTTTAGCCAAGATGTGGGAGAGAAGGGGTCTACCGGCAAGCATGCTTTTGTAAATCACCCTCTCCCAGATGTCATAAACTATACAAAAACCTAAATAGAAGGTATCCTGTTGGTTTTGTCAGCCCTCAGATCCCAGAGAATG
>NW_008458406.1:0-686 GCF_000622305.1 Nannospalax galili
CAGTTCCAGGGAAATCCAATGCCCTCTTCTGACCTCCTCAGGCATTGCATGACATGGGTGCACCCACCTACATGCAGGCAATACACTCAGACACATAAAAAATAAAAATAATTTCTAAAAACACGAAGTTATTTGTTCATCATCTACATCCTACCACCAAGAGCTTCTAAGAGCGTAGAAAATGCTCTGCCAGCATGATTTAGGACTCTTCCTCCTTTCTATCAGAGTCTGGACAAATTCAGCATTTACATAAATATCATTCTTTTTATAAAATCATGAGAAATCCTAAAACTAAGTGGCTAGAATGAGTATTTTAGAGGAAGGCTCATTTTTATTACTTAATTGTTTAATGATGCAACTGGATCTATCTTCTCCCTAGAAACAGCACTCCATAATAGCAAACAAGAGTCATGACCTCTGTCTTCCCCTCCAAAGTGTGGGTGAGTCCTCATCCTTAAATTTAGGCCTGATGAGTTCAAAATTTTTAGAGAATAAAATTTGGGACAAGGCCTTGGAGAGAATGAAATAAATAAGGAGTTCATAAAGTTCAGGTCATTTGGTAACACAGAACTGACCATGTTTGTCCATGGAGTCTGAGGGTATAAAGTGCTTCCAACAGCTCCTGGCATGTGTGTTCAAAGAACACAAGCTGCTGATGTTACTCTACTAACTTGGATGCACAGCTG
>NW_008458407.1:0-686 GCF_000622305.1 Nannospalax galili
ACAGCTCTCTGCAGGAACTTTCTAGGCAGGCTTGACATCCTCAGGTGAGCATCTGGTGTGGTCCCCTGGAGTGCCTGGAATTCCTTCTTCGAAAGCTCCAGGCAACTTGAGTGGGGGAAGGTGTGAGATTGTGGGGATGGGCAAAGGAGAGGTGGTGTGTGGGGCCAAATGGTTAGAAGGCCTGAAAATCAACTTCTTTTTCCTCCCTGGATGTTTCCAAGTACTACAGAGCAAAAGCTCCAAAGAATACATTGCTGGAGCGGATGTATAGATGAAAGATTCCGTCTGTGTGGGTGAACAGCTGGTCTCCCTTGTTGAGCAGGAACACAGCCCCCTGGTACATGGAGCACATCCACCGCTCCCGTATCCCTGGGTGCACAGACCTGTGTGCACTGAGGAGAGGCATGGGCTGGGGATATGTGGAGGAGAGCAGCTGGACTTCGTGGGTCAGGTAGAGAAGACTACAGGCCTCACTGAAGCAACTTGACCCAGAGAAAACCACCTGGGAGTAGACAAAGTAGAGGCCGCTGGTGGGGATCAGGAGGGAATTGTTGTTCAAAGAGAAGCCTTGGAGGAAGGCGTGATCCCTGTCTGCTTTCCAGTGCAGTGCGTTCTGTATGCCGGAGTCTCCTAAAACGAGTCATGGGGGAGGGGAGGGGTCAAGATCAGAGGCCTTGTCTCCGGGG
>NW_008458408.1:0-686 GCF_000622305.1 Nannospalax galili
ACAGGCTCTGACATGACACCCCAAGGACAAACGTGGATTTCCAACTGTGAACAGTTGGTACAGAGTGTTTTCATTATGCTCTTTTCCACAGAGAGGAATATGGGAGTGAAGCATACTCATAGATTCTATGACATTTTTCCTACCTCTCCCACAAAGAGCTTTGTCTCCATGGCCAGGCCTTCCTGGTTCTTTCACCCAATCTCTCCAGCCATTACTATATTGTGCTGGGTTAATCGTCCATTCTCTTGCAATTTGCCTCTGCCCACCCAAGGAATTTGCATTTATAGCTCCTCCTCTTCTGTAGAGGCCATCTTTTTTGTAACTGTTTGAATGAGATTGTCCCCCATGGACTCTAAGTACACCTGGCCCCAGTAGGTGGTGCTATTTGCAGAGGGTTAGGAGGAGTCTCCTTGCTGGAGGAAGGCCATTAGTAGGGGTGGGCTCTGAGGGTTCATAGCCAGTCCCATTTTCAGTTTTGCTCTCTGCTTCCTGTGCCTGCTTGAAGACATGAGCCATCCCTCAGCTTTGTGCTCCAGCTGCATCCTGCCATGCCTCCCCACTATGATGAACTCTTATTTCTCTGGAACCTTAAGCCCAATAAGCTCTTCTTTCTATAAGCTGCCTGGTCTTTTATCATAGCAACAGAAAAGTAGGTAATACACTTTCTTAGACCAAGTTAACATCTT
>NW_008458409.1:0-687 GCF_000622305.1 Nannospalax galili
CTGACTGTCTATAATAGGATGGCAAAGCTATTGTGAGTTCTATAGAAGGTGGGATCATGATTCTCTTCCTGTATGTCTCACACATTGCCAGGTACTCAAGGTGCATAGATACATGTTGCTGTTCAAAAAATGTCTACAGAAAATCTGCTTTGTTCTTTGAGTAACAAACCATCTCTTCGTGATTCCATAGCATGGTAAATTGTAAGCCACGCACTCATTCTACTACCTGATAGCTTCCCCAGACCAATGAAGCAGTTCATTCCGGCACGGTGACGGGTGAGGAGCAGTTCAGAACAGTGACATGAGGCTAGAGCTGGCATCTACCCTGTTCTGTGGAACATAGTTTTTCATTGGGGACTTGCAGCTAGGGACATCTAGAACCAGATGAAGCCTTGTTGTGGGGACTGTCCTATGCATGGTAAGATGTTTATCCACGCCCCTGACCTTTACCTAGTAGACACTAGTAGCAGCCTCACACACAAGGTATAAGCATCAGAGACATTTACAATTAACCAAAGTGTAGAGATAAGAGACTGCAGAGAATTCATCCCTGAATTGAACAAATATCTCAAACTTCTGCCTCCAAAGGTCCAGAGATCAATGCAGAAGGGTAGCAAGGCTGTGAGCTTGTGGATGACCACAAGGAAACAGTTTTCCAGACAGATGGTCAGTTACTCATATGAACTC
>NW_008458410.1:0-687 GCF_000622305.1 Nannospalax galili
CAGAATGGAGCAACAGTGAGATCCTTGTGGACACTGAAATATTAGCTGGTAGTAATGGTTTAATGATTGACTACAGCCTTTTTCTATCCCTGAAGGAGGTTATTGGTGGTTACTGTTACAATCACTTTCTATTTAACATTTTATGCTGACAGAAATCCTATATTGGTCCATTTGAGAATCCATTCAGTCCTTTATAGATCGCATCATTAACTGCCTACTTAGCACAACAACTAATGGAGCATCTAATATTTATAGCTAAATACAAACCTTCTTTTACAATTTTGAGATTGAAGTAATTAAAGACTATAAGGTTATTGTAGATGGAACGATAAATGCCAACGTCTTCATTATAATACCTTGGGACAATTCCTTAGATCATCTATCCCATTTTTTCTTCTCAGTACTATTCCCTTATTCATTATTCTAGCAAGTAAATGTATCTATTACCCTTCTGAAGCCAACTATTTCAGAGTTCTATTATTTTATTTTTATGCACTTGTGTGTGTGCATGGGCGTGCAAATACTCATGTATGTATTCTGTGACAGAGTACAACTTCTGGTGTCACATTCAGAAAGCCTGTTTAACTTCTTAGGGACAGGGTTTTTCACTTGGCCTGAAGTTCACTAATTAGGCAAGACCACCTGGTTACTGTGCTCCAGGGATCCTCTGCGATCATCGAGGTTTGA
>NW_008458411.1:0-687 GCF_000622305.1 Nannospalax galili
GTTAACAATGAACTCCATTATTAATGCTCACTTCATTAATTTACACAAAAATTTTTATTTTGCCAGTGTCTTTTTATACTTTTTAAAATTAAAAAGTTTTATATTTTTATTCTTTATGAATTTTATATATGTATACAAGGAAATATGTTCATATCTTGCCCCCATTCCTACTTTCCCTCTCCAAATAGATCATATCCCTTAACACCTCCCCCTTGTAACTTCATGCACATTTAATATTTGACTAAGTCTTCTTAGTTCTGCCTACATGTACATGGATGGGAAGACATCCCCTAGAGCTCTGGAAACATACTAGTGGCTACACTATCCAAGAATAATTCTTGTTCCCTCAAGAGCTATAAACTGCCAATAGGTCATTAGTAAGTGGTAGGATCTGGAGATCATCTTCCCTATATGTACTGGAATTTTAGCTGGCTTGATCTTGTGCATGTCATATACAGATAACCACTGATGATGTATTAGTGAGTGCAATAGCCATGCTGAGTCCTAAAAAACAGTTTTTCAGAGAACCCTTTCCACCCTCATGCACTTACATTCTTTCTACCTCTTTTTCCATGATATTTTATGAGCCTTGACAAGAGGTGGGAGTGTTTATCAAAATGTCCTTTTTAGTGATGAGCACTCAGTCTATTCTCCATAGCACTTTGATTAGTTATGTATCTCTGGAAT
>NW_008458412.1:0-687 GCF_000622305.1 Nannospalax galili
TAGAATGTCAACAGCTAGAAGTAGGTTGATCTTTCATAACGAATGGGAGCTATCACTGTTTGCACAAGAATAACACGATGCTGTTGACACTTTAAAAGGACAATTGGCATAGTTTGACGGATGGATCAGGGAAGGGATGGTGCTTGCTGTACTGGATGTGCTGGAAAACATCCAGAAAGTGTTCTGATTTTGACAGTCTAGTGCAGGAATTTACAATAAGAGCATCGACATTAACAATAGGACATTGTCTTGAATTTGAATGTCTGACCATGATCTAGATATAATCATAGGGTAGATACAACTGTGGTCCAGATGTGGACATGGTGTAGATAGGACCATAGTCTAAGTGTGACCATGGTATAGATATGACCACAGTCCAGATGTGATCATGGTCCAGATACAATTATGGTATAGACGTGATTCTGGTCCAGATGCAACCATCATTCCTATATGACCATGGTTTCTAAACTTTTCTGATATTTTGCTTTTGGCAGTCTTGTACAACCTGCTCTGCCCAAATATGAAACATGAATTTCACAACTGGTGCTTGTTTCTAAATGTATACTTGTGCTGAATAGCTTTAGTTGTTAACCTGACACACCTTGGTAGAAGGAGACTCAATTGGGGAATTGTCTCCATTGGACTGGCCTGTGGCCATGTTTGTGGGGTATTTTCTTGATTTTTGAG
>NW_008458413.1:0-687 GCF_000622305.1 Nannospalax galili
CAGCAGGATGTCCGGGAAATTTGGTATTTTAGCTGGGCTTCTGCTTTACAGATGAAGGGGGCAAAAAGGAGTCCAACATAAATATTAACTAGAATACTCGGTTAACTACAACCTACTACTCAGGTAAAAAACTGAGAAACAAAGGAAAGCAAACGCATTCCTATGACTGGAATCAGATTCGCATAACTGAAAAATAAATATAAAAGTTATCAATAAAGCACCATGAGAAAAATAAGTATTATTTGCTTATTCGTTTTTTATCTTAAGACAGGCTGTAACCCAGGCTGGCCTCAAATTTGCCACGTAGCCAAAGCTGATCCTCCTGCTTCCATTTCCCAGGTACTTGGATTACAGTTGTATATTATTATGGCTGGATAAAATTAGAAATCTTAAATTGAATCAACTTGATATGATAGTATTCAATCTGAAAGACCAACACAAGAAATTCATTTCTTTGAATATGAGGAGAATTTAAGCAGATTCTCAAATGAGTGAATGTTCTCTGTTGCCTTAGGAAGAGTTACATATCTGACCATAAATTTAAATATGGACTGAATTTCCCAATTCTCCACCATCCTACTCCTATATCTTGCCCCCACTGAGGGGGGAATATATATATGAAAAAAGCAATGAGTAAAAATAATAAAATACTTTTTTAGTTTCTTTTTGGTCTTTTTGAGACAGGGT
>NW_008458414.1:0-687 GCF_000622305.1 Nannospalax galili
AATGCCCACAGAGGACAGAAGAGGCTGTTGGATATCCTGGAACTGGAGTTAATAGACAGTTATTAGCTGCCATGTTGGTGCTGCGATGTGAACCTGAGTCTTCTGGAAGAACAGTCAGTGTTCTTAACTGCTGAACCATCTCTCCAGGATCCCTTTTGTCTATACATGTAAGAGTAGTGTAGCTGGATGATAAGGTTATTTTATGACTATCCTTTTGAGAAACTACCAGGCAGATTTCAGTGTTGTCATAGTAGTTTACAGTCCCACTAATCTTTTCTCACATCTTCAATAGCATACGCTGTCATTTTACTCATGTTGGTGGCCACTCTGACTGATGTAAGATGAAACCTTAAAATTGTTTCAATCTGGGTGTCTAAATGTCTAATTACATTCAACAATTTTTGTGCTTTATTAGTCATTGTGTTTCTTCTTTTGAAAACTCTTTTCTATAACCTATTTTTTTTCTATAACCAATTTAAATTGGCTAATTGGTTTTCTTAATACGTAGGCTTAAAAACACTTTGGGGGGCTAGAGATATTGCTCAGATAAGAGCACTGGCTGCTATTTCAGAATACCTGAGTTCAGTTCCCAGCATCCACATGGCAGCTAACAACTGCCTTTTAATCCAGTTCCTGAAGATCTGATGCCCTCTTCGACCTCCATGAACATTGCATGACATGGGTGCA
>NW_008458415.1:0-687 GCF_000622305.1 Nannospalax galili
TGGCAATTCAAATAAGGGTTAAAAAACATTTTTTTCATATTCAATATACTCGTATTCAGGTCCTCAGTCTTAGCTGTAGACATCTTTGTCCTCTGAGCCATCTTGCCAGTCCCTAATATGTTAACTTTAATACATTTCTGGATAGAAATGCCCACCAGCAATCCCTTTCAGTGAATTAAAAATTACGTTGCTTGATGAAATTTAGAAACCAAAAGTTTCTTGTCATGCTTATGACAATTCTATTAGTTGCTGGAACATTGGTGTTCCCCTATATCTCAAGAAATATGTGTCTCACAGTGCCACTGTCTTTCCAGTTTGTGGTTTTGGAGACTTCTGCCTTTTTACAGACTATTCTGGAAATGGATATCCATAGTTGTTAATTTACCAAGGCAGTCACTTGAACAATTCCATGATTTTTTAGTGTGTGTAAGTTTTATGGATATTGTACATGATCATATCTCTCTGAAACATTAAGAATTTGTTATCTTCTATCTCCTGAATTAGCTCCACTTCTTCCAGTATAAATTCTTTTTTTTTAATTTTATTTAGTATTTTATTTTATTTTATTTTATTTTGTGTATGAATGTGTTCCCTACATGTATGTGAGTGCAACCATGTTGTGCAATGCCTGCAGAAGTCAGAAGAGGGTGTTGGATCCCCTAGAACTGGAGTTAAGGATGGTTGTTA
>NW_008458416.1:0-687 GCF_000622305.1 Nannospalax galili
CATCGTTCTCTACAAATAGGCCTGATTCAGTAACACCAAACGCTTTCCACGTCGGCCCACGGTACTATTTTTTCCCCCTTTGAAGTTTAGATGTTTCTGGCAGTAACCCACACTACTCACAGGCGCAGCTGCTGTTCTCTTGGCTGCCGGCATTCAGAAGGCTGTCTGAATGGATGGCGTGGAGCCTGCTGCCCACCCCCACTGGATGCCTCCACCAGTTCAGGTGCCAAGTAACCAGGAGCTGAGGCAAGGGAGCAGTCTGCAGGACACTTCAGGCCCTGTCGCCTAGACCAGGGCTCTCCGATGCCAACAGCGCAGCACACGATGAATGCATTTTCTTCTTTGCTCTGGTTACTTGGCTGGCTCCTGGGGATGGTCCCAAAGGTAGAAAGCACTGCCAAAGCCAATGAAACACTTCATATGGCTTAGCAGTCCCCTCATGGGATGGAAGTAATAGTTACTAGTGGTCTTAAGACCTGTCCGTGAGCACTACATTTAAAGCAACCATCGCAAACTCAACTCCCCTGTGAGGCCAGTCAGTCCCTATAGATGGGAAGCAGTCAGGGGATGAAATAACGAAGGACTGTAATGGCTATGGCTCAGTGGGAGGCACATGCCTCCCTGGACACCCTTCAGGTGATGGCTGCTGTATAGAAAACTAGATGCAGTTATGCCCTTTTTTTTTTT
>NW_008458417.1:0-687 GCF_000622305.1 Nannospalax galili
TCGAACCTGGGTCTTCTCCAAGAACAGTCAGTGTTCTTAACCACTGAGCCACCTCTCTAGCCCAATGCTGCTGACTTTAAGAAAGTTGTCATCAGCTACATTTATTGACCTTCGCTATTGTGTTTCCTTCAAAAGCGTGTAAAATTCTAGACCCAGAAGGTGGCTCAGGTCAGCCAGCCGAGCTAATTCATTCAAGAAAATGGTCAGAGTGGCTGCGGAGATGATTCCATCAGTAATGTGCCTGCCGTGCAAGCACGGAAACCGAAGTTTGGATCCCAAGTACCTGTGTTAAAGTCACCCATGGTGGTGTGTACCAGTAGTCCTTGTGCTGGGAAGGCAGCGACGGGGATCTCTGGGAACTCAATGGCCAGTTAATCTTGTCCAATCAGTGAACTCCTGAGGGGCTCAGTGAAAGAGCTTGTTTCTAAAAACAAGGCAGGCAGCAATAGAGGAAAACACAGAGGTTGACCTCTGACTTCTCTACACATGGGCTTGTGCATCTGCATACAGATGCGCACACACAAATGAACATGTGTGCACACACAAGAAATAGAACAAAGACGATAGCTTGAACCTACTTGAGTATGATGACTCATATTGTAATCTGAGTACTTGGGTGGCTGAGGCAGGAGGATCACCAGGTGGAGGCCAGCTTAGTCTATAGCTTGTCAAATCTGAAAAAAAAAA
>NW_008458418.1:0-687 GCF_000622305.1 Nannospalax galili
CCCAAAATTTAAAAATATTTAAAAAGTTATTAGATTTATTATGTGTGCCATGGTGCATGTGTAGAGATGAGAGGACAACTTGCAAGAGTTGGTTCTCTCCTTCCACCATGTGGGTCTTGAGGAGTATCTCATGGGTTGGTTCTCTCTTTCCTCCTTTGTGGACTCGGGATTGGACACTAGGTTTGTACAAAGCAAGTGCTTCCCTGGGAACCATGTCACCAGACCCTGGTTTTTTTGAGAGAGGGTCACACTATGTAGCTTGAACTCATGGTAATCCTCTTGTATCAGCCTCCTGTGTACACCACCATCCCTGGCGTTAGACTTCAGTTTTTAAAAATCCAGTCTGAGGTCCCTGCCTGCTCATTGGTACATTTAACCAATGGATGCTTTTTGTAATCTCTCCCATGATCGGAAAAGAGAAAAATTATGTAAGATCAAGAAAGCAGACCCTACAGAAACAGAACAATATTTGCTTGATTGATTGAGATGGGATCTGGGTATGTTGCTGAGGCTGGTCTTGAACTCTCAGTCCTCCTGCCTCAACCTCCTGAGTGGCTGAGATTTCAAGCATAAACCATCATGTCAAAACATTATTATGGAGGACTAGATTTGTAGCTCAGAGTGTTTGTTTAGTGTACTTAAGGTTCTGGTTTCAGGCCCCAGCAGTGGAAAGAAAAGGAATTATAG
>NW_008458419.1:0-687 GCF_000622305.1 Nannospalax galili
TTTTTTATTGAAAGTTTGCAAATTTCATGCAGTATGTTTTGATCATATTTAGACCCCTTCCCCTATCTACACCCCTCTTCTAGACCCCCTATATTTCATGTACTCTGTCACATATATTAAGGCCTATCGAGTCAAGTTTGTGTATCCAAATATCATTCAGTGTGTACCTGCTAGAACCTGGTTAACCTAGTTGTCAACACACTCTTAAAGAAAACCAACTCTCCCCCTCCCAGCAGTTACTGGTTGTCAGTAGCTCCTCGGCTACGATTGGGTCTTCTTCCCCATTTTCCCACTTGAATGCTGGGATTTTGTCTCATTTGAGCTTGCATGGCTCTTGTGTATACTGTGAGCTCATATGAGTCACTTTCCAGATGTCTGGAAAGTTCTGTTCCTTGTTGTCATTCACCACTCCTGGCTCTTAGCATCATTCTGCCCCTTCTTCTACAATGGTCCCCGAGCCTTGGATGGTAGAAGTCTGATACAGGTGTCCTATTTAGGGATAAGAACTAGGGAGACTCTTATTCTTTGTACTTTGGCCAGTCATGACTTTCTGGGTTAATCGCCATCTGTTTCATGAGAAAGCTTTGCTGGTGAGAGTAAAGAGATGCATTAATAGTCTTCCTGCCCTCTGTTCTGCTATGTTCCATGAGCCTTAAGTGTAGAGGTTGCATTGTAGATGTGTCACTT
>NW_008458420.1:0-687 GCF_000622305.1 Nannospalax galili
AAAAAAGATTCTGATGTTACTGTCCTGTGAGTCCACTAGGAATGGAAGCCATGGCAGCCCCCTGGGTCATCTGGGTCACCTGGGTCACTGTCGAGAGATGCCTTGTGTATCTTACACACACACAACCTTGTACCCGGTTTATCTCACTTAACAGTTTGCTTTTGACATTGTACCTTGTGACTGTTGCTTCTCTATAAATAATAATCCACAGGATAAATAAGCCAAGTGCATTAGTTTGCTGTTAACAGACATTTTAAAAGTTCCGTTGGAATCATTATGAATGCAAGTGAGTGCACATTCTAACGCTCCTGTGCATGTGTGAACTGTGTGTGAGCCTTAAGTGGCCTGTATTGAAGTAAAGTTTCATACTGCACATTCTCTCTCCATTGACTTCACTGGCAGTATTAATGCAAATTTCTATCTGCTGCAAAGTTGCAAACAATTGGAGTGTATTGTAGTTGGGACAGGAGGCTCCCCCACCTGTTCATGAGCTTAGTCCTCAAATGGTGGCCATTTATGGGGAGCTGCTGAGAGATTTAAGAGGTAGGGAGTGAGGGTGTAGGTCCTGAATGATTCTTGTATGGTCACCATCCTCCTGAAAGCACCAACCCACCCTCAACTGGCCCCTGGATAGCACCAACCCACCCCCCTGATGTGACTCAGTCTCAATCACAGGGCACTCCCTGG
>NW_008458421.1:0-687 GCF_000622305.1 Nannospalax galili
CAGCAAAGGGATACGGCTTCCAGGTGCTTTGCTCCCTCCGCTCCCCAGTTACCCACAGTCTCGGCTCTGCGGTTGTCCTTCCTTCCCTTCTTCTGTTCCAGGAGGTGAGATGGGTGAGGTGGCCTTTTCCTCTGCCTGTGGAGGCCTGGTCAAGATCACTTGTTGGGAAGGAAAATCAGAAGATAATCCTTTAGGGTTTCTTAGACCTGAACATAGACACAAATTTGTGATTCTGGAGGGATTCAAAACTGAGGTTGCAGAGCCTTGTTTACCCTGAGGAGGCAGGATACACACCTCTAACGAGCTCTGATCTCTTTCCAGATGACAATGGCCTCAGCCCTGTCTGGGCACCAACACAGGAGAAGGTGACCTTTGAAATTTATGACCCAAACCTTGCGTTTCTGCGCTTTGTGGTCTATGAGGAAGACATGTTCAGTGACCCCAACTTCCTGGCTCATGCCACGTATCCCATTAAAGGCATCAAATCAGGTAAGGACGTTGTAGCCAACATGTTCATTTGGGGGAGAAGGTTCTTTGATCTGCACTGTGGGTATCAGAAGAACACAGCAGCATTTTCTTGGTTTAGAGGATCACAAGGCTGATCAGAATGTCCTTATGGGGTCTGGCTTCTCTCCCTATGATGTTCAGCACCCAGGTACCACCTCAAGACAACTTCCTCCTTCTCCA
>NW_008458422.1:0-687 GCF_000622305.1 Nannospalax galili
GTCCTCTACAAGAACAGCCAGTGCTCTTAACCTCTGAGCCATCTCTCCAGTTCTGCAACAGTCTTAAAACAATTGTTTAGACTTTCAGTTTATAAAATGTACGAGGACAGAAAGAAGTTCATTTATACCAAGAGTAAATAATGAGACAGATTGAGAATATGAAACAGCCCCAATGTATCCACACTGAACTGGAGAACAATGTCATGTGAACTTCAGTTTTACTAAAAAAGCCACACCTGTGTTAAAGATGCTACAAGACCAACTAATTGAAGAGAACTTTCCACAGCTGTGGAGAGCTATTTGCGAATGCTGCATGTTCAGAACCAAATTGTGTTGGGCTATTTTCAGCCCCTTTATAGCCGTTCATTGCCCAACCCTGTGTTTGATCTACCATCCTTGTGACAACCAGGAAAAATCCTATTTGGAGTGTACAGACCTCCAGGTTCCAGCAACCCCAAGGCTGAGACTATCATCAGATGGTAATGAGGGTCACAGCAGAGACTTTCCCACTCCATAGCAACCTGACTACCCAATGCTTCTAGCAACGAGTACCAGTAAGGAAACCATTCTACAGTGAAAGACTGGAAAAGAACCAAATGGCATGTATAAGTTAAACTGGATCTTGGTTCTAACCCCTCCCCCCAAATATTTATTATCAGCACATTTTTCTAACAATTAGGGAAATAA
>NW_008458423.1:0-687 GCF_000622305.1 Nannospalax galili
CTTAGATTTAAGGCCTACTTCACAGGAGGAAACACATGCCTGTTACTGAAAATCTAGCCAAGAACCCATGGTTGGGGAACTCATTGGGTCCAGAGGTGAATCTACCACTATTATTTTGCTCAGTGGTCATAGTTTCAAAGTGCCCTCTAAATTCATATCTCTCTGCCTATAGAATAGTGCAGCTCTCAGACCTCATTGGGAAAATTTTGTTGTGCAGTAGATGGTGATTAATATAGAAGCTCATAACTGAGCCTCCTACAGTTGCCATAGAATGCTATAAGAGTTTGTCCTTTCTGCTCCATCTCTGGGGGCAGAGCATCCCTGTGAAGCTTCATAAGTTAGTCCTTCTCTTCGGTGCACAATGACAAACAGAACACAATGGGCTGAGAGGTATAAATGATGTGCTTGAGCTCCAATTGATACCAAGGATTCTTATTTTTTTAAGTTTGTTTTTATTGAATTTTTGAATCCTGAATTTCATATAGGATATCTCAATCAATCTTAATCACCTTTATACTCCTATCCCCACTGGCACTCTCCCAAAGCCCCCCTGCCCGCCACTGGAGCCCATATACTCTGTCATCACTGTTAATCAGTGTCCCCAGAAGTTCCCCAATGCAAGTCCATCCACTGAAATCTAGTCAGCCTATCTAGAATCCCTTGTTTTAGGAAGATCAGCTCTTCTTC
>NW_008458424.1:0-687 GCF_000622305.1 Nannospalax galili
ACTCCTTACCTGCAGTGCCCTTTTCCCCCTTCTCTCCTTTCCTGCCATCTCTACCATCTCTTCCAGGAAGGCCAATTCGACCATGGGGCCCAGGGGAACCATTTGCTCCAGGAGGGCCTGGGGGTCCAGGCAAGCCAGGCACGCTGCAGATATATCTCGGGGAGTAGTTCTCTCCTTTGGCCTGGTTACTCCGAGGTTGTCCGCTGGCACAAATGGCAAAACTTGTAACGTAGAGCAAGACAATCATCTTTGGCTCTAGAAGAGAAACAAGGACATCAGTATCCCCCTGTCAGGGAGGGTCCTCAGCACAAGTGATTCAGTTTGAACACCAGAATGGACATGTACATCAGCTGACTCCAGTGTTTGCTTTTCCAAGGATTCCCTTGAAAACTCTCAATACATTGTTGATACAGAATCCTCAGAGCCTAACATAGGGATTGGTAGAAAGGATTTAAAAAATTCAAGTATACCTGTTTGTTGCATTTTTCTGTAAGCATTAATGGACTTAGAAAAGCCATCTTTTCTTTTTGGAAAACTCTATAGACTCAAACAGGGAAATGACATATTCAAATGCCCAAGATAGACACTGATACTGTTGCCAGTGCTCAGAAATAATTACCCTTCACAGTTCCACGCACACACATTCTTTCAGTCTTTGTTTTGGTCTGTGTTCTAGTTTGCTTCTCT
>NW_008458425.1:0-687 GCF_000622305.1 Nannospalax galili
ACTACATACTGTCCCTTGGACCAACCAAGAAGATGTTCATGCACTATTATTGTGCAATCTACCTAAGTAGGGGTGGTTGATGTCTCTGTTGTCCATCTCTGACTTGTGCTTTGTTTAGCTAACCTTGGCTACTGTTAGCTGTTAGTCACTGACCGGCATTGCTGCCTTTGAACTTGCAGGTGTCTCAAGTGCTATAAATGTCATTCAGTTCCCTTTGTTCTCACATTCACATGACCAGCTTTGTAGCTTTACCATGGCAAAAAGTCATCTCTATCAGACAGCGCAGCTCTACCTGGTCACCAAGATGTAGCTGCAGCTGTTGTTGCTTCGCTCATATTTAGCTTGTGGAAATGTTTCTAGAAGTCATCTTTATCTGCAATTTAGTCTGTTATAATAATTATCTTTTTTAGAAACAAGACTATATGAAAGGACAAGAGGGTCTGACATAGGTTCCTCAGGGGATTTGGGACATGAGAGCAGCAAACCTGCCATCACAGGCCCACAGCCTTGTCCCTCCTCCTATCTGGACTACTTATCTCATACCTAACTATAAGCCCTCTTATTCATCTTCCTCAGTGCTCCAGACATTGCTACATTAACCCTTAATCTTCCCTTTAACACAGACTCTGTTCTCATCTCAATATATTTGAACAACTTACAGTTTTCACCATGGTCTCTCTTTTTTTT
>NW_008458426.1:0-687 GCF_000622305.1 Nannospalax galili
AGTGGGAATGGTATCTGGAAACAAAAGTGACTGATGACATCCTGGGAACTCCTGTGACAAGAGATTTTGGTTGTTTCTTAAAATTGGTGTCACTGCAATGTGCGCTAATCTAATTACAACAGGTTCCCATGACAGGTCATTTAGTATTATTACCCAGATGGAAGGTGAAAAGAGAAAGACAAAAGAAATTTGAACAAACTGGATAGACCAAGAAACTAGGAAACTTAATTTGCAAGAAACTTCTCTTACATTAACCCTTGTCAGACCCTGGGAGAAGACCCACAAGTGTTTTGTCAAACCCAGAAAGGCAAGGTACAGAACCAGGTGTATTGCAGTATTAGGGTGTCCTCTCACCTCAACAGAAACAGTATCTAGGGAGCACAGGAGGAATAACATTGCAGCATGTGCTGACCCAGGCAGTAGTCTGAAGATAATTATCCTACATCAAGAATATAAAATTGTAAAGTGTCAGACTTGTTTCTCACTGGTGTCTAGTTAGATGGAAGCTGTCTCTCATCAGAATGTGCTATGTTTTGCTTTATTGTTTTAAGTAAAAGAGCAACACTAGGATTTGCTAGAATTTCCATATTTCTGTCATAAATCTATAGGATACTAAAAAAGAAACTATATCTAAGTGATATTTCTTCCGTCTAATGGTGGTTTAATGCCCATGGATCATTCTCTCTT
>NW_008458427.1:0-686 GCF_000622305.1 Nannospalax galili
CCCGGGTCCTCTGCAAGAGCAGTCAGTGCTCTTAACCGCTGAGCCACCTCCAGCCCCATACAGTGTATTTTAATCATATTCAGTGCACACTCCTCCCCTAACTCTCCCAGATCCACCCTCCCCATCATTCTCTCTCTAGTTTCCTGGATCCTACAAGTACGCCAAGTACAAACTTAAAGATATGATGCTAGGATCCACATATGAGAACATGCAGTGTTTGTCTTTCTGCATCTGGATTATCTCACTCAGTATAACGCTTTCCATTTCTATCCATTTACCTGAAAATTTCATCATCTTAACAGAGCAGTGATGAATATGGATGAGCAAGTATTTCTATGGTAAGATACAGAGCCCTTTGATGTATACCCAGGAATGATGTAGGTGGGTCATATGGTAGCCGTACTTTTAGTTTTTTTGTGGAACTGCCACACTGATTTCCATAGCGGCTGTTCCAGTTTGCACCACCAACAGTACATAAGGGTTCTGCTTTGTGCACTGTGCATGAGGGTTTTCTTCTCCCTACGTTTTTGTGAGAAATTTTTATATTTAGCTTTCTTAATCTTAGCCAGTCTGACTAGAGTACAATGAAATAGCAAAGTAATTTTAATTTGCATTTCCTTGATGGCAAAGAATGGTAAACCCATTTAAAAATACTCCTCGGCCATTTGTATTCCTTCTTTTGAGAA
>NW_008458428.1:0-687 GCF_000622305.1 Nannospalax galili
TGATGTGAACATTTTTACCCTCCTTGATGCTTTGATGGAACTGAATCTGCTTGGGCTGAAATGATGGAAACCATGAGTCTTATTTAAAATAACTATCCCCCTTGTGAGTCTATTTCCAGGTGTTTGTCACAGCAATGAAAATTTAATGCAGGGGAAGGTGAAGACTGACAGAAATATGTATAGTGGGTAGAACGTGGCGGATTCTTCTGACAGTTAAGACTGTTAATTCTGTCCATCTATTGAGTCAAGCCATAAGGGGTGTTTTAATGGAGTTCATCCACTAGTACAGGAAGTCAAAGAAAGTTGTAGCCTCAAGAGAGCAGTAAAACAAAGACCACATTGACTCCACTGAGCGAGATCACTCAAACTGGGAAGTTTGCAGGGAACGAGACATCTTTATTTCTGTTCTCAGAGTCTTTTATGTGTGTGTTCATGCATGTGTAACGTGCACATGTATTTCTGAATGAGTGTGCACATATGTGCAAAGGCCAGAGAACAGGCTCTGTTATCTTTCCCCAGGCACTATCCACATTATGTTTTCAGATCGTCTCTGGTTGGCGTGGAACTCGCTGTGTGCCTTGCCAGGGAGTCCTAGAGACCTGCCTGTCTCTGCCTCCCTAGCCCCAGGATGGCAGCTCCACACCCGCAAACCTAGCTCATTTCACACGTGTTCTGGGTATTGACCCG
>NW_008458429.1:0-687 GCF_000622305.1 Nannospalax galili
CACCATCTGCTGCATAAGGAAACTTCTCTGTTGAGAGTTGAGAGATGCATTCGTTTTATGTGAAGGTGCATTGAAAGTGTGTCATTTAGGGCTAAGCATCTCACAGACACTTATTCTCTTCGTTTCAACAGTCCTGAAACTCTGTATTAGTTTCCATTTGTTGTAAAAAGAAGCTTCTTTGATGAGTGGTGAGAGCTTCACTTGTCTGTAAATATTTGTATTTAGAATACAGTAAGAAATTATATTGATCTAGGGATGTGGCAACAGTAGGTTTTTCTCTGGGATTTATGCCCTCTCCACCCATGTGTATTTTGCTATGTTTACAGTACCACACATGAGTTCTCTCCTGTTTGGGCCTTAATTTCAATTAGTCACCTGTTGGTTGCCCCCAAAATAAAAGTGCCACTATTGCACAAATACCTATAATTTTCTGGACCAGTCAGTGTTGTCTATTAGGCTTTATAGTTGGGTATGACCACTGATTGATTTCCTCCCTTGGCAGCTTGTATACTATCCTCTGAGACTATGAGAGCTACTCTTCAGGGAGAAGGCTTCCAGGTAGGTTCCAGCTCCATTGCTCCAAGTCCTATATCTGCAGTGTGGCTTGTCTTCAGCTAGAGGGTCTCGCCTTCAACTTTTGGGAGGTTATCAAGGGCTGTGGCAATAGCCAGTGTTATTTTTGGAATC
>NW_008458430.1:0-687 GCF_000622305.1 Nannospalax galili
AGAGGTCATTATCTTCCATTTTCAAACATCTAGGATAAAATATCAATAGAATACAACAATGTTAATATTATACATCTTCTAATATTATTTTCAGCTTTTCTCGATTGTCTGTTCTTTGCCACATCAATAATGAAAAGGACTAAGCATTCATTCATGTGTGTTATTCAGCACTAATGTACTTGATAGATTATCCTCCTCACTGAGACATTGGAAATGCAGCCTCTCTTATATACAAGATTCTGATCTTTTTATACTGTAATAGAAATATGCCATGCAAACATACATCACATTAAAATGCATTCTTACTCCTAAAAAAAAATTTATGCTGAGATAATACTCTGTGATGAAGAATTATTCATGAAACAATTAGTGTTAATGAAGCATTGTTGCTAATGGACAATATATGCATTCAAATCTGAGTAAACAATTGTTATAAACAAACTGTATTGAAAGTTCTTTATAAATCAGATAACATGAATTTAGAGGAAAATCAAACTAATCTATAGAATTTTCCCCTAAAAAGCTCCAATAATGTAAAGAAAAATATTTCCAAGTAATAGGCTTATGTCGACTGAAATATCATATGCTATGCCACTGAAATAAGTAATTCAGGGAAATTCTTAAAAGCTCTTTTCTCGCTAGCCTGCACTACTATCCTCAGGCCTCTTGGGGTAAGTCTATAGCGCA
>NW_008458431.1:0-687 GCF_000622305.1 Nannospalax galili
GTGTGCATGTGGAGAGCAGAGAACAGCCGTTGGGAGTTGCTTTTCTCCCTCATTGTTGAGGCAGTCTCTTGTTTCTGCTGCCTAACTACTCCAGGTTAGCAGATTCTCAAGCTTCTAGAAGATTCTTCCATTTCCCATTTCTGCCTTCCACCTGATTTTAAGAGTGCTGGGATTACAGATGTGCCAGTACACCTGGCTTGGGTTCCAGGGTTGTTAGGTTTGCATAGCAAATGCTTTTGCCTGCTGAGTCAGCACCCCCCCCACCCCCGCCCCAACTCCCTGCCCTCTCATGGCTTCTTGTGCCATCAAAAACTAACAGACCTAGGGCGAGACAGATGGCTCATCAGATAAGAGCACTGGCTGCTCTTTCAGAGAACCAGGGTTAGGTTCCTAGCACCCACATGACAGCTAAAAACCCGCCTTTCATAACTCCAGTTCTAGGGGATTCAGTGCCTCCTCTGGCCTCTGTGGGCAATGCAAAACATGAGTGTAGTTACATACATGTAGGCAAAACATTCACACACATAAAAAGGAATAAGGCGGCTGGAGAGGTGGCTCAGGGGTTAGAACTGGCTGTTCTTGTAGAGCCCCTGAGTTGGTTCCCAGCACCCACACAGCAGCTGACAGTCATCAATAACTCCAGTTCCAGGAGATCTGAACCCTTTTCTGACCTGTGCAAGCATTGTA
>NW_008458432.1:0-680 GCF_000622305.1 Nannospalax galili
CACTAGTTGCCCCCCCCCCGCCCCGTCTGCCCACCATAGCTGGAAGCCAGGCAAGGGCCTCCACTCCAAGATAGTCCTTGGGGATCTGGAATCACCTCTCTCCATGTGTTTTCAAAGAAGGGGTTAGAACACTCACAACATGAACTATAAGGCACAGCTACCTCCAGGCTGTGGTCTAAGGAGTGAGTGGCCTGTCCAGCCTGAAGGTGGCAGCCATGTTTCTTTAGAAGGGAGAATAGTTAGTGATTCATCTCTGTGTAGATTTATAGACAACCAGACCTGTTTCTATGCGACCAGCCTGTTCAAAATTATCACTTGAGGTGGTAGAGTACTTGCCTAGTATATATGAAGCCCTGGGCTAAATTTACAGCACTATATTAAGTGGGCATGGTGACTCATGTTTGAAATCCTAGCATGAGGAAGGAAGATCAGAAGTCAAGGTCATCCTTGACTACATAGTGAATTTGAACCCAGTGGGTACCTTGACTCAAAACACAAACAGCAAGGTCAGCAAGATGACTCAGCAGGTAAAAGTGCTTGCATAATAAGCCTGACAACTTGAGTTCAACCCCCAGAACCCCCCGTGGAAGGAGAGAACTGATTCTTGAAAGTTGTCAGAATTCCACACATGTTCTGTGGCATTCTTCATACACACACACACACACACACACACACACACA
>NW_008458433.1:0-687 GCF_000622305.1 Nannospalax galili
TATAGCTGAATATGATCTTGAATTTCTTATCTTCCTGCCTCTGCCTCACAAGTGCCGGGATTGCAGGCATGTGCCACCTCACCCAGTTTCCATTAGACTCTCTGATTCCCTCTGACTGTCAGAGGCAGCAGAAATATAGGCCAGAGTTACCAATCCCAGCCCAAGTTCTTCCTAGGGGCCTCACTTAGCTAAAACCACATCTTTGACTACATTACCGGAAAGACTTTTGGGATGAGCCAGTGTGCAGTAAAGTTATCTAGTAAAGCCAAGGGATGGTAAATATTTCAGATTTAAGGATGGATGGTGGTGAGAGGGATGCTTTAAAGGACAGAATACCACCCGTACCAAGACATGGGTGCCAGACTTCTCTAGAGAGAGCCACACTTGTCACAAGAGTCATGTGTGATTTTGAGTCTTGTTTGCTTTGTTTGTTGAGACAGGGTCTCACCATGTAGTCCAGGCTACCCTCAAACTTGCTGTGTAGACTAGGCTAGCCTCAAACTTGTGATGATCTTCCTGCCTCTGCCTCCCAAGGGCTGGATTTACAAGTGTGTGTACCACCATGTCCAGCTATTCTGTGGTTTTGTTAGTTACATTTCTCAAAAGATGTAATTGATGGAGCTGGAGAGATGGCTCAGTGGTTAAGAACCCGCACTGGTCTTCCAGAGGGCCCGAGTTCGATGCATA
>NW_008458434.1:0-687 GCF_000622305.1 Nannospalax galili
TGCTGTCAGCCAGGCTGCTTGGCCAAGGCCTAAAGCCAACAGGTTGATTTTCAAGAATGCCAAAGTGTGCAGTTAGGGGCAGCTGCTGAGAGGGTAATGGGTTGGATACAAGTAAAGAGTAGGCTTTGGGTTCAGAGTTTCCTTTTGTTCAGAATGCGAGAGGTCAGGGGCAGGAAGTGAGATGGGGGCTGGTCTGTCTTGTACACTAGGAGCACCTGCAAGCCAAATTTACTGTACAGATAAGGGCAGGGCTGAATCACTGTGTCAGCCACACAGCACAGTAATACACACCAGAGTCATTTTCTTCCACATCCCGTAGTACAAAGTTACAGCTTTTCTCTGAGCCTTTATAAGCATGGTATTTCTTGGGACTGAGTCCAGAATCTACCGCAACGGTGGATGTGAGGAAATCAAAATTGAGAAGGTACTGCGGGGCATTCCCCTCCTGGACTCGGTACCAGTGGATGTAGCGCTTTTCTTTATCAATGTCACAAGTGATTACAATAGAAGATCCTTTCTGCCTGGTGATTGACTTCAGTCTCTCTTCTGAGGAAGCTTGACTGCCTGCAGTAGTAACACCAAGAAAAGTGAGAGATATGAAGTAGGAATTCTGAATTCTGCATAACTTCCCGCTTGAGAAATCCCATGAGTAGCTCCACCACATACTGACCAGCAGGCAGGAAAGCT
>NW_008458435.1:0-687 GCF_000622305.1 Nannospalax galili
TTTTTTTTCCTTTTTAATTTTTCCAAACATCATGCTATATATTTTGATATTATTTAGACCCCTCCTCCCCTATCTTTCCCTCACCTACTATACCCAACCCAATTTTTGTGCTCTATTATACATATATATTAAGGCCTATAGAGTCAAATTTGTGTCCCCATGATGTTCTCCAGTATGGCACCTGGAAAACTTATCTAACATCACATCCTAAAAGAAAACTGACTGCTCCTCTCCAAGCAGTTATTAGTTTCTAATAGCTCCTCAGGAAGAACTGGGGTTTCTTACCCATGTCTATTGTGGGATTTTGTCTGGCTTGAACCTCCAGATTACTTGTGCATGCTATTACCATTGCTGTGGGTTCATATGAGTAATTGCCAGTTGGCTTGAAAACTGTTTCCCTGTGAATATCTACCATCTGGCTCTTAATTCATTCTGCTCCTTCTTCCCCAGTGATCCCTTTTGGAGGCAGAAGTTTGATGTAAGTGTACGGTTCAAGAATTAGCACTCTGCAGTCTCTTGTTCTTGGTTTGTTGGCCAGTTGTGAGTTTCTGTATTCATAACCATCTTCACTGGTGAGAGTTGAGAGATGCATTAATCTATGTGTATAACAGTAAGTCATTAAATCATTAGGACTTGCATTAATACTATATATAGCATTAAAGATATAAGATATATATATATATATAT
>NW_008458436.1:0-687 GCF_000622305.1 Nannospalax galili
CATTTCCACATTCTTCACACTTGTAGGGTTTCTCTCCAGTATGAATTCTCTGATGTACAGAAAGTGCTGAGCGAGGACCAAAGGCTTTACCACATTCTTTGCATTTGTAGTTTCTCTCCAGTATGAGTTTCCCCATGTTGAATAAGGTGTGAGTGCCATTCAGGGTTTTGCCACCTTGTTTGCATTTATAGAGCTTTGTTCCTGCTGAGTAAGGGTTGAGGTATGAATAAGACCTAAGCAACATTCTGTATATGAATACTGCTTATTTATAATATAGAGATTTTTAAACTCCTATTGAAACTAAACATAAACGAGAAACTACAGGCATGTTTCCACACCAGTACTGACTGCAGTATAATTTCAATACGTACTAGGTGGAAACATTCTAAACGTCCAACAAAATAAGAATGAAGACAAAATACAAAGAGTGAAGTATTATCCGCAGCTAAACATTAAGGGAATTTCTATATCTATAAAAAAAACACTTAAGGGTATTGTGCTGAAGTTTCCTTGTTTCCAAGTCTATTAAAGATTAAAATCACATAAGAAGAAGAACCTAAAACTGAGAAGAAGCCAAAGTAGGAAAACAGGGAGTTGATGTTGATCGTATTGTACTGTGAGGATGCAGAAACATAGAAACTTCATTCAAATCATTGGGCCTTAATTTTGGAAGATACAAAAGATATG
>NW_008458437.1:0-684 GCF_000622305.1 Nannospalax galili
CTCTCTCTCTCTCTCTCTCTCTCTCTCTCTCTCCCTGCCTACCCCCTATATAAATTTCAGTGTGAAATAATGTGCTATTTCCCATGAGTGCCTGCCTTTAAGAAAAACAGCAGGAAAGAAATAAATCATTTTAGTTTTGAGATATCTTGAGGATTGTTAAAGGGGAGCAGAGGGTCAGAAGTGCTCATTACCAAAATGAAAACACTCAGTTCTTCAAAAGGGCTTCTTTGGGGGAATGAAAAGACAATTAATATGGAATGTGTCTTTTTTGTAAAGGCATGAAGAGAATAAATTGAGTTTTGAAACTTGAGATCATTCACTACCATGAAGAAACATTTTTCAACATGACCAGGGAGAGTGTTGTGTAGCGATTTTCACTGAGAGAACACATTCTGTGGTTGAGGGAAACTCTTGAAGCTTCTGGACGTTCTGCAGGGAGGTGAGACATTACAACCTGCAAAGAAGCTCATCAAAATTCAGGAATTAAAGAGCTCAGTAGTTTCTGGAAAGCCCTGAAAATGACCCGTTTCATTAATTCCCCCATCCCATTCCAGATCACATAAGAATTGGGGACTGCCTGAGACACTCTCAGAGCAGACCACCCTCCTGGAACAGGCCTATCAGACAAGCTGCGTGAGTCATACACGCATAACAGCCAAGCTGCCTACAAGATGCTCAGGGGAG
>NW_008458438.1:0-686 GCF_000622305.1 Nannospalax galili
TTTTTAATTTACGTGTATGAGTGTATTGCCTGCATGTATGTGAGTGCACCCATTGTTCTACAACGCCGCAGAGGTCAGAAGAGTTCATTGGATTCTCTGAAACTGGAGTTATGAATGTTTCGGACTTAGTCACCATATGGGTGCTGGGGTTCAAACTCAGGTCCTCTGCAAGAGCAGCCAATCGTCTTAACCTCTGAGCCACATTTCCAACACTCCCTTTTTTAACTTCTTTTTAAAACACTTCATTTGATCCATAATCCCATTTTTAACTGGCTCATTTGATTTCCTTATTGGGTTTCGAATTATTTGTATAGTTTGGCTATTTATCCTCTGTCAAATACATAACTGAAAAACTTCTCTCCCACTCTGTGGACTTCCTCTTGACTGGAATGATTGTTTCCTTTACTGCACAGAAGTTTTAAGTTTAATGAGGTCCAATTGTTGACCTTAATTCCTGAGCAACGGAATGGAGTCCGATTCAGAAAATCCTATCCTGCACCTATATCCTATATTGTACTTCTTATGTTTTATTTTACAATTTTCTGCATTTTACATTGCATATTGAGGTATTTGATACAGTTGGAGTAGTTTTTATACGGGTGATATTTATGGGTCTAATTTTATTCTTCAACAAGAAGATATCCAGCTTTCCAAGTACCATTTTCTGAGGTTGTTTTCTTTTCCTT
>NW_008458439.1:0-686 GCF_000622305.1 Nannospalax galili
CTAACCATAACCTAACTCTAACCCTAACACTAATCCAACACTAACCTTAACTCCTAACCCCTAAACCCAAACCCTAACAGCTAACACCTAACCCCTAACCATAACCATAACCCCAAATCCTAACCAATAACCCCTAACCCCTAACCCTACCCCTAATCCTCACTATTCATTGGTGGTTGGCTTGTCACAGGTCTTTCCCCATGATAAGTTGTCATGGGAATGAACATCACCTCTACGGTGTTCTTTTTAAAAACTTAGTCCGTATTGTAGGGGCAACAATATAATTATAGTCTCGGCAATTAGCAGGCAGAAGCAGGAGGCTATAACCCTAACCCTAAACCTAAACCTAACCATAAACCTAACTCTTCAACCTTAATCCTTACCATAACCCAAATGTATCTTAACCCTGACCCTAAACAATCCCTAACCCTCACCATTTACCTAAACGTATCCCTAACCCTAACCCTAACCCTAACCCTAACCCTACCCTAACACTGACCCTAACCCTAACCAAACCCTAACCCTAACCCTACACTTACCCTAACCCTAACCCTAACCTAATGCTCACCCTTAACCCTTAACCCTAACATAAACTAATCTTAACCCAAAGCCCTAACCCCAGCCCCTAACCCTAACCTAACTTACACTAACGCTAACAACCCTAACAATCCTAACAACCCTAACCC
>NW_008458440.1:0-687 GCF_000622305.1 Nannospalax galili
AGACCAGGCTGATCTTGAACTCACAGAGATCTGCCTGCCTCTGCCTCCCAAAGGCACACATCACCATGCCTGGCTATTTAATCATTTTTGGTAAAACTCAAGTCAACATCTTATTCACACAACAATTTTTATATTCAAACATTCAAACACAATACAATCCAATAATATACTAATTTGATACTTAGATGCTGAGGAATGACAGTAGAAAAATATTAAAAGTCTATTTCTGTAATTAAATCACTGTGATTCCTTAAGAACAGAAAACTTTGTGTGTACAATAAAACATTGATTGCCTCAAAAAGGGAAAGGGGAGGCATACACTTGTCCCAAATCTGAGCCAAGCTGTTTCAGACAGCATGTGCTGGTACTGTGTCACTAAGAACATACACAGTGCAAAGTATGCATGCTGTGTGTTCAGAATCCAGGCTGCAGTGAAGCCAAACCATGCAACATAGCCCTACCAGAAACACCGTGGCTTTATTACGTTTGACTTTATGGTTATTGCATATTTAGAAACTATTTCCTGTTGCCAAATTTTCATGACCCCTGCATATTCAGTTATACCACCCCATATGGGTCACAACCTTCAATTTAAGAAGCTCTGAATTAGAAAACAGAGAGAGAGATGAGGGAACGTAATGGAGACAGGTACAGACAATCCCACAAATGACCATGGCAGACATCACC
>NW_008458441.1:0-687 GCF_000622305.1 Nannospalax galili
ACAAATGCTAACTCCTTGGCCTGTTCCACTCCTATTTCCTTACGCAAAGTGGGGCTTCCCACAGGCCACCTGATGTCTAATGATGCCTTCAGTCTTCAGAGTAGTTGAATGTGTACTTGCTATCCTCACATTTTAGAGTTTTGTATTTCATCTTTTTACATAGCAGATATTAGCACGTATGGTTTATTTCAACAGTAGGTTTTGAAGGTTTTCAGTAATAATTACTACATATTAATTGTGCACCATAAGGGGTTGAATTGCGCCATTTCTGTGCATGTATATGACATATCTGATCACATCTCCATTGAGTAGAGATTATAATCTAGCAGACAGAAAGGTAGCAGTGCCGTTCATTCCAGAAAAAGGACAGCTGCCATGAGGAAGTAGAGACCAGTCATTGTGGAGTAGCAATATGAACATGTATAGCTACTCATGTACGGTGGGCATGGTGGCCCACACCTGCAACCCCAGCACTTGGGAGGGTGAGGTGAATATAACATTGCTTATGTTTCATAATACAGGTGCTGAGGCTGAAAGCAAGACTTGTCTAGTTCACAGCGCTAATGAGAGGCTGAATTTAGTGTCAGATGTTGAAGAGCGGGTTCAAAGCTCCCCATTTAGGGAAAGGTTTCCCTTCCCCTGCACCCAGACTAGCTGACTGTGAGTTCCGAGGAGGGCATGCTCTGC
>NW_008458442.1:0-687 GCF_000622305.1 Nannospalax galili
TAGAGTCACTCTCTTAAAGAAGATCAGCTCTCCCTCACCCAGCAGTAATCAGTTGCCAATAGTTCTTTGGCTAAGACTGGGGTCTACTGCCCATTTCCTCAGTTCTATGCAAGGTTTTTGTCTGCTTGAGTTTGCATGGGCCTTGTGCATGCTGATACAATTACTATAGGCTCATATGATCAAGGTCCCATGAGCCTGTAATGTTTCTATATGGTCATGCACCTCTTCCCCTGGCTCTTAAAATCTTTCTGCCCCTCTCCCACAATGGTGCCTGAGCTCTGGTGTAGTTTATTATAGAGTCCTGTCCAAAGACCCACACTCTTCAGACTCTTATTCTCTATGCTTTGGCTATTTGTGACCTTTTGTGATCATTGCCTTCTGTTGCATGAGGGAGTTTCATTGATGAAAATTGAGAGATGCATTAGTGTTCTCTGTATCCCTTGGTCCACTACGTTCTGTGAGCCTTAGGTGCAGAGATAACATTGTAGATGTTTCGCTTAGGGTTGGGCAATTTACAGACACTTTCTGTGTGTGACCAGTTGTAGAACTCTGTAATGGTATCTGTTGCAAAAGAAGCTTCTTTGATGAATAGTGACTGGCAAACTTATCTGTAAATATAAGGATCCATATTTTACACATAATATGAAATTACATTTCTCTAGGGATATGACAGCCTTGGGGTTTTCT
>NW_008458443.1:0-687 GCF_000622305.1 Nannospalax galili
TCTCTCCCTCTCTCCCGGGTCTTGTCCAACCCAGGGCCGAATAGACGGCTCAGCCAGTAAATGTCTGCCTTATAAGCATGAAGGTCTGTTATTGATCCCCTAGAACACCTCCTAAAGAGTCCACAACCTCCTAGAAAATTAACATCAGCTAGAGATCAAGTGCTCATCATATGAGCCTGTGGAGGATATTTTACATTCAAAGCATAACATCCTCCTTTCTGCTCTCTCATATCTCCAGAGATGATATTCAGAGAGCAAGTGTGGGCACTTGGCAGATGCTCAGGAAACACCGATTGATGGACTGGTTAATTGGTCGTTGACTGCTTGAAAGCTTCTCTTTGCTTAGTGGAGCTAAGTATAAATACTTAGTGGAGCTAAGTACAAACATAAATAAGTATACTGCAGGGGAGCTCAGTATAAATGGATCCAGCCAAAGTGGAATGGTGTGTGAGGTGAATTTGAGAAACAGGCTCTGCTGCAACTGACTTAAAGGTCTACAAATCTACTCCATCCAAGAGATCCAGCTCCCAGAGACTGACAGTGATATTATTAAATGCAGATGACTTAGTGTGTAAAGGTACTTGTCAACAAGTCTTACAACCTGAGTTCCATCCCCAGTACCCACATGGTGGAAGTAGAAAACCAAGTCCTCTGACCTCCACACATTCATTGTGGCATGTGTACATG
>NW_008458444.1:0-687 GCF_000622305.1 Nannospalax galili
TTATCTGAAAACATCAAACTAAAAAATAAAGGGACTGGAGAGATGACTCAGTGATTAAGAGTGCTGATTGCTCTTGCAGAGGACCCAGGTTTGATTAGCGGCACCCAAATGGCGTCTTAAAATGGCTTGTAACTCCAGTTCCAGGGAATCCAGCTCCCTCTTCTGTCCTCCACAGATACCGCACAACACATGTGCACTTACACACATGCAGGCATGACAGTCCCACACATGAAATAAAAATAATAAATTTATGGTCTGTTAAATTCACCTACTTGAAAGCATGGGCTTATAGGGTGGTCAGAGACGGAAAGTGTGAAGTCTAACGCAAACTCCAAAATTTGATGTGGCAAAGTTCACACACGACGTCTTCTTTTCGAGATCTCTGTAGACCTAAAGTAAAATCCACACTGTGTAGTTCAAGGTTCATTGCCGAAGTATTCAACAGCAAATGTGGCGGCTGCCATTTGAATTCGGTTAGTCAAGCAGATATAAGAACGGAGAGCAATATGAATGTTTTCGTCTTGATAAAACAAGACTCCATATGTACCAGTGACTACCTCCACCTCGTGATATTCATCAAGTTCTCCAGGGAATTCTTTATGAGATAATTTTCCAAGTCCACTCACAGAGCTTCATCAAAGTCGAAGAGATATCTTTGCGGGCAGTGGAATGTAGGTCGGACAGTGT
>NW_008458445.1:0-687 GCF_000622305.1 Nannospalax galili
GCTTCTCACGGGTCTGGCATTTCCCCACATTCTTCCTGTATCATAGCTTCCTGGTCATCCCAGGCAGTGTTACTATGCCAACATTACAGTTATACCTGAATAAATAGTCTGACTCTTAACTTTAGTTAAAAGAGTGAGCCCAGACTAGGAGGGCACCCTTTCCTCCAGATGTCTCCTGGAACTGTGCTGCTGAGCCAGGCCTCATGCATACTTTTGTTCAAAACTGTTTCTCTAGCATCAATCTGGGGAATGACAAGCTTGGACCCACCCTTATCCTACCAGACAATCTTGCCCTTCCATCCCCAGGTCTTAAGTATCTCATGCACATAATGTCAAGAAATCTTCTCAATTTCCATTGTTTTCAATGAAGATACTAATATAAGTGAACTATTGCTGTTCAGTGCCTTGGTTTGTTGATTCTCAAGTGCACCCACATCCATTCATTATTTGAGTGGAAGGGAAAATTGAGGTTTGAGGGATCAAGGTCAGGTGCCCAGGTCACAAGGGCACAAGGCTCACAGAGAGCTTGTTTGTAGTAGATTTTTTGTTGCAAGGTTAAGTAAGAGTCATTAGTCCAGATTTTGTCCATTTTGTAAGTCATTCCTACAATCCTGGGTATGCATGGAGGGGTTCAGATACCATTTATAATAGGGATGACAGGTTTATGACAATTCTCTCTACATTCTT
>NW_008458446.1:0-687 GCF_000622305.1 Nannospalax galili
GGGAGGGAGAGGAGAAAAAATGAAACAAGAAGACAGACAGGCAGGCAGCTGTCTCTCCCTTATAATGAAAGTCAGTTCCTTACTGCCTAGGACAGGATGGAATTAGAAAGTCATTATCCTCCAACTATCAGAGTAACTGGTTTGCTCAAGATCCATCCAAGATGGTAAAACTAGTAGGTGAAAAACATGCAAAGGAACAAGGTTTTTTGCTTAGTGCCAAAGGCTTTCCCCACTAGTTATTTATTAATTACAAATGGAAACACAAAACTTTAAATTAAGCTAGTGAGCAGCCATTCGCCCAGTATTTCCAGTGATCGCCACCACTGTGGGGATGTGCCTACTCACTAGATGTCTACATGCAAATTTCCAGGCAGAGTTTAACCCAGTGGGTCTGGATGAGGTTGAGAACTGGTATTTGTTATGTAGTGTATGATCACAGATCAGTGATGACCTCCAGACCTGAAATACATGTCTATGGCTACCACTCGGGCTTTGAACACAGTTACAGTCATGTGCTTCTGAAGGTTCATCTGAATGCTGTGTATGATATCCACATTCATATTAATTAGTAGAGGTGATAAACATTACTATTGAAATCTGCCTGATGACTATATCCATAGTCAGGTGCCAAGGATACGAGTGTAACCAACTGTGACTAGTAATAATCAGATACATAGAGATTAAAGA
>NW_008458447.1:0-687 GCF_000622305.1 Nannospalax galili
AAGCATGTGTCTCAAACAATATGATTCTTACATAGGATGACCACATAATCCACAGGTCACTGCTATAACCAATAACAGTGTTTACCAATGACATGCTAGATATCAAGCTAATGTTCAAATACTAATTTCATTCTCTAAATCAGAAATTCAGTACCAGTGCAGAGCTACTTAAATAAAAAGACACCACATTCACTAAAAGTAAAAACAGCAAGTAACTGCTAATCAAGGGGAAGACAGACAGGTGGGCCCTTAACCTTGAAAGAAACCAAAGTAAAACTAGCACACGGACATGCAGACTCAAATGTACATCCACAGACAAGAAAACTTGGTATCTAACTGAAGGTATGTATTGAAGAGAGGGGCTCTCCACCGGAACAGATTTCAGGCCTGTGACTAATGAAGAGCGCCAGCTGCAAATGGTTTGGAACACTCATCAGGAAACACCTGCAAATATTTTGTGCCGCCCCTAGTCTTTCCATCTGCTTTATTCATGAGATAGAAATTGAATATAATATCACAATCCATATTTGATTCAATTTGAACAAAATTCACAACAGAGATCTTCGAAGTGGTGCTTGCTAAGTTGACTCTACCCATCCATCCATGTGAGACCCAAAGGACGGTAACCCCTCACCAGGAAGGAGAACAGAGTGAGGGGAACTTGTCCCATCAGAGAACAAAGAACAA
>NW_008458448.1:0-687 GCF_000622305.1 Nannospalax galili
CCTGGCTCTTTCCCCAGCATTCCTGTGTTGTGCAACTGCCTGCCCCTAGACACCTGCTGCCAGTAGACCGCTAGATCCATGTGAGCAGAGCCCCTCCTCCCCAGGTGTCTGGAGACAAGCTCTGATCAACCCTGCTGCAGTGGGAGTCAGGCACAGCCTCACTCCCTGAGGAGCCAAAAGGCTGCTCTGACTGTGGAATGAGGAGAGCAACCTGCTCCCTTCTAGACCTTGCACTCCTGCAAGTGAGGGGAATATCTTTTGGAATCGATTTATTGTCTTTGCAATGTTTTGCCCTTAATTTCGCTGGTAGATTTGTTTCTTTCTGTCCCTTTCCCATCACATCCCTTAGACCCAGAATCAGTCATGGTTTCTGGAGCACAGGGCTGCATCCCAAGGAGCTTCCTGTCCTCAGGCACTCCTACTCCTTATGGAACAACCATAGGGTGAAGTAGTGCTCCCTGGGTGGAGCCCACCGCTGCTTGTGCTGGGACTTAAGGTACAGGCTGAGGACATAATGACTTTATCCTGAAATAAATCCTTTTGAGTGTCAGTTACAATCAAGAGTTATAAAGATCTAATTTTCATACTCCCTGTCCCTGTCTACTTTTCCTACATTCACCGCTTCCTATCCTTCAAGTTTAGAGCCATCAATAAGCTAATATAATTCATTATTTTTTCCTTTTTTTT
>NW_008458449.1:0-687 GCF_000622305.1 Nannospalax galili
GTCAAAAGCCACGCTGAGATCAAGGGAGATGCGATGAGGCGGCAGGAACCGCATTCGTGAGGAGGTCATTTAAGCCCTCTCTGCAGTCATACAGACTAAAACATGACCGGAATCCCATCCGAGCAAGAGGCAGCCGGAAAAGTTCAAGCGTCTGTCCTCAGCCCGAGGCAAAAACCAGCAGTCAAAAACTGTTCCGAGATGAACAGGGGCAAACGCGCGGGTCCGATTCTGAACGCACTTCGCACACCGTGGCGGAGTGAAGACGTGGCAGGGTAATCCCGAATTTCCAGGAGGGGGTTCTCCTGTCCCTTCCAGAAAGCGGACAGCACGGTATGCGGCCGTCGGAAGCACCCACCCTCCGGAGATTCTGTTTAGAACCGTCCGTGTGTCACACGCGCTTCCCCGGGTCGCCGGCCCTCCACGCACCTGCCTCTCTCCCACGACCCTCCGGTTCGGGCCAGGAACCCGCCACAACCGCGCGGGGCCCCAGGCCGGGGCTGCGGGCGACCCTGGCTGCGCTCCGTCCTGTAGACAGCTGTGCAGCCGACGGCGGGCATGGCACGGCTGTACACTGCTCGCCAGTGTGGACGTGTTAGTTCCCCGTGCACACGAACGGCTTCCGATCAGTCAGACGCTCCCTGCACTCGGGTTATCTATCGCAGGCGAGCTGCTGACCAACCTTTCACA
>NW_008458450.1:0-687 GCF_000622305.1 Nannospalax galili
ACAGGGACGAGATAGAAACCAAGGAAAACACGGGCTGGTGAAACAGAGTTCTCATGTGAAGAGTTTTAGAAATTGACATATTTTTAGCAAAAATAAGACAGCAAGGGAAGACCCTTATTAATGTTGTCTAATAAAAATCTTCTCTGACCATCATAAAACAAAGAATAAAATTAACAATTGAAGAAAAACAACTCTAAATGAGTTGAAATCAAACAATATAATCTGAAATGAAAAGAAAACAAACCACTCAGTGTTCAGGGCAGGCATTTATATGCCTGACATGATCTACTTTGAGCTGGGAAGGGGCCTGAGTCTAAGAGACCACATAGATGGCCCACAGAGTGCTGATCAAGGCCATGTCCAGCACCCAAGGCTCTACCTTCATGCTGCCCTTAGTGCAGGACCAGGGCAGAAATAAGCACTTGCATGCCACCAAGGTGCTCCTGATAGGCATGGGGAAGCCCTGACACTGGCCAGCAGTGCAGGCAACATAGTCAGGGAGCTGCCTGCACACAGACCTAGGGCTGCCTATTATCCAGGGGCCACCTGAACACTGCCACACAGGTCAAACCCAGCACCCGGGGATTGCCTGTATGCTGTACCCACATAGCCTGCCTGCCATCTGTTCTCAGGGTAGGCCTAGTACCTAGGATGCCACTGCTTCTTAGGCAGGCCCATCTTGAATCC
>NW_008458451.1:0-687 GCF_000622305.1 Nannospalax galili
GAATGATAGTGCCCCAGATCTGCAGTGGGGTTTCTAGGACCAAAAGAAATGGAGGTTTTGAAGGAGCTGAGCCTCTGTGGGGTTCAGCGGCTTCAGAATTACCTCTGCCTGGCGCCTGATGCCTACCCAGCTCCCTTCCTCTTTCCCTTCTGCCAAATCTTACACAAATCACCGCCATTTCCAACGCAGCGCAGTGGCATTTCGGAAGGAAACCACACTTTGGAAACAGAACAGCAATGCATACGTAGCTCAGACACAGCTGAGGTTCTCGGGGACTTCTATCCCCGCCCCAAGAAAGGCCTGTGGGAGAGTTAAGGAACTCGGAAGCAAATGCGAAGCTGGTATTTCCTCTGCCCCATCAGGAAGGCCATTGGGCCCTCGTGCAGCTGGACCACAAGCTGGAAGCTAATAAAAAGTGGATTACAGAGAGCCAGACACACTATGGCCTGGCTTCCAGTTCACTAGGCGTCTTGTTGAAAACCGCTGTCCTGCCAAGTTCTAAATGATATGGACTCTCTTGGCAATGAAAGATTCTGTTAACTTCGGACAAAATTCCCATTGTTTTCCTACAGGGCACCGGAAACAGAACTGATGTGAGAAAACTTCAGCAAGGGGTCAGGAGGCACCCTGCTTAACCTTGCTTCTAGAAGACACACCTCTGTACAAATGAGAAGCCCTTAGTAGGGG
>NW_008458452.1:0-687 GCF_000622305.1 Nannospalax galili
TCATGGTCCTTACCTTCTGACCTGCTACTGCTAACTTCTTTCCCACTGGTGGGGCCTTCATGCTCCCTAATTTATGCAATAGTCACTTTCCTTCTCTGAGCTAGGTGCAGTACTAAGGAGGTGAAGATTGGAAGGATTCCATCTGTCCCTCAGAGAGCGCTCAGACTTGTCTGGCAATAAGCCAGAGAATCCGCATGACTGAATTGTGATAGCCAGGTTATGGAGATAACAGTCACATGTGCCTTCTGCCTGCACAGTGGGAGAACAGAGCTTTGTGTTTAATGTGCAGGACTGTGTGACTTCTGCCTTTTAGTGGCATCTTGTGAAAATAGTGGCTGCATTTGAACTCAGAGCTATGGCATTCCTGTTTCCTAAGGCATTTTCTTTTCTATTTTCTGCCTCTTTGGAGCTTCAAATTAGGTCTTTGTATGTTTTGTTCAATATAGAATCAGCTAGCAAGAATGTTACTCTCAAGTCACTTTTTGAGTTTGTGAATGAGTGTGAGCATTATACGTGCAGTTTTATGATCATTTTAAAATAGTACTAAAATCAGAAATAATTTTTCCAGTTAAATAAAATGAGCTCTTTTACTCTCCTCTTTCTTCCAGAACTTATACAATTTATTTTTTTAAATATTTTTATTTATGGGGCTGGAGAGATGGCTCAGCGGTTAAGAGCACTGACTGC
>NW_008458453.1:0-687 GCF_000622305.1 Nannospalax galili
TTGTCAAAAGAGTTACACTTGTCTAAGCTGTGTATCCCTAAGATGCATGTGTTGGGAAGCCAGCGTGGCTAAGCATCCGTTAGCCGGCTGAGCTAGATTTCAGCAGACACAACCTGCATTCTTAGATCCCAGGTGCCTACTGCCCTTCTGTCTTCACTGTCTCCCAATCTGTTCTCCAAAAAATTCAGATGAAGTCACTTATCCTGATGTGCAAAGGGTTAATGTGTCCTATCTTCTTAAGTGTGACCGTATTGCCACAGCTGCCAAGCCCCCAGGGCTCAAACCGAAGTGTGGCACTGATAGGGCACCAGAGTGTCTCGTTTCTGTGTCTAGCTCTGTCATTCATTGCCCAGAGAATCGGTGCATTTGGAAGACGCAGCTTCCTCTTTTGTAAAATAACCAATGACCTCTCATGGTCTCCCTACTCTTGCTCTTTGCCGTGAGCCAGTCAGGTCTCTGTTGACAACAAGAGCCATGCCCATGGGTGAAACAGGACCTAGCTTCTCTCCATTGAATCCAATGAAGTATTGCCATGCAGCAGGCACTCAACAGATACTAGGAAAGATGAGCTGCCCCAAGCATGTTTGGAACGATGGCAGGGATGGACCTCTCTCTTCACTCTTCCTCCTGCAGATAGGCTCAGTGGGGCTCTGCCTTCTGTTTGGCCTCCCTCCTCCTTTTTTTTTT
>NW_008458454.1:0-687 GCF_000622305.1 Nannospalax galili
CATTGAGAACAGGTTGTAGGGAACCATAGGGTCACAGCTGTGGAGGTGACAAGAACAAGTCAGATTCTAGGCATGTGGCCTTACTTGCTGTTTCTTGAACTAGTGACTGTACTCACTCCTGCCCTGTTCCCTACAATAACCGGCACTGAGTGTTCCTTAGTGTCCTTTTGGGACGGCTAATGTTCGTTCATTCATTCCACTTTATAAATATTGATTGAGCCGGACATCAACACAAATAATGTCCTGGGTAGCTGCCATTTGAGATTCAACATTTGTAAACTACCAGAGGACAGTTTTGATGTCCCAGAAAGTCACACTGAATTCATGTCAGGATCCAGTCCAACATTTCACCAGAGAAATCCAACCTCGCACCCCAAACTATTCTTATCTTCCCACTTGTGTCTCAGGAACCTGAAATTGGACACAAATATAACTCAGGTCATCCCTTTCTTTAAAACCCCTGTTCCTACCCTTCTAGGCCTCCCCAAGGCTGCTGTAAGACCCTGCTCTTTTAAATTTGCTTCTTTGTTTGCTTGTTTTGTTAAATATTTTACTTATTATTTTTATTTTATGTGTATGAGTGCTTTGTATGCGTGTATTTAAGTGCACCCATGTTATGCAATGACCGCAAAGGCCATAAGAGGGCATTGGATCCCCTGGAACTGGAGTTACAGGCAGTTGTTAGCC
>NW_008458455.1:0-685 GCF_000622305.1 Nannospalax galili
CAGGCTGACTGCCACAGAAGTTGGCTGCGCATGCCCAGACCCGTACACATGCTCAAGCTTCGGGCTCAGCTCCCAGTAATGGAGTCATCAAGAGTCACAACAAGAAAGCAACTTACCTATTCAGATCTTGGTCACTTGGCAGATGGAGCAATTGAAGCTAAGAGAGGTAAAATGATTTGGGCAAGATCATCCATAGAACTTAAAACTCAAATTTCCCGATCATTTTGACAAGTGCTCTTTCTGCTTCAGAGCTCTACCTGTCCTTACTAGATGATGATATGCTGAAATTATGCAGGGTCTTTTATGTTCTGAAAAATATTCCTCCTTTCAGAATGAAGTAATACCGCATATCCATAAGTAAACTACGAAGGCAGAATCTATTCAGAACAATCCCATATATATGGGATACCTGCCAGTCCTAGATGCTAACGATGTAACTGGAAAAACAATCCAAGTGAGAAGATTCTCCCCCAGCACCCATTCATTCTTTTCTCTACTCCAATTACCTTATAGGCTTTCTGGAATTTTCTCTTTGGGTCTGAGGTAACGTTTTCCATGGTTACCGTATATTGCTTCCTTTGATATTACTCAGAAGGAGTGGAAATCCTTGGAAAACTATGGGAGACTTTTTTCTTCCATTTACTTTTGTGCGTGTGTGTGTGTGTGTGTGTGTGTGTGTGTGTGT
>NW_008458456.1:0-687 GCF_000622305.1 Nannospalax galili
ATTCATGATAAATTTTCCCACCGGCATTACAGTTTCTTTAAGATTACATCTGTGAGACTGCTTTTAAAGAGGGAAAATTGCTAATGTGTAGCCCTTTGACTAGTGAGTTTGTTGAGGAGCTGCTATTCACTAAGAACAGGGAACAGTTGCTCCTTTTGGGGCTTCTCGACTGATGCTTATTTGATTTACTTCTTTGAGTTTAAAATCTTACTTTTGAAATATGCAAACATAAAATATCGCACATGTATCTGCACATATTATACACATACTGTGTATTTTGTATCCTGAGAGCTTGTTTGGATGTTCTAGTGGGGGAGCACAGCCACTCGCATACTGAAGACCAGTCCTCCTCTATCAGGGAGGGTCGTCCTCTTTGACAGAGCATGCAGCTTTGGGAGGGACACACATGGAGCGTTGAGGGAGGAAGGGGACATTTGCCTAGCCAGCCAGATCAGCCGAATCAACCATGGTAATCAATGGGGTGACAGATGTCACAGCCAGATTGCCTTCACAATCATTGTGTATCTTGTATGGGGCAACACACACATGTGCACACACTTAAATATATATATACATATTTGTTTTTAGAATAAATTCTTTGAGTCAAGGAATACATTATTTATAGGAATAATGAATACTTCTAAACATTGCAGTTCTGCCTTTACACACATATCACACACACACACA
>NW_008458457.1:0-687 GCF_000622305.1 Nannospalax galili
GAAAAGGAGTTTGGATACAGGTATTCCACATGGGTGAACAACTAAGACATGGGTTATTAAATGAAGCTCTCAGTACCAAACATGGGTTACTTCCTTAGTACTTATTATTCAGGGAGGTCCTAGAGGTATCCAGAGTACAGAGTCTGGTCATTGCTCTTGATTTTACACCATGACTAAACTGTAAGACTCTACGGTGGAAGAATTCATACTTTCCTTGTAGGAGAGAGACAGAAATCAATCTTGAACTAACTAGTAACCTCTCTTCCCACTGGTTAGCTTTCATAGTGCTAGAAGGTATTATACCAGTTGCTGAGAGGGTACTGCATGACTATTCCTGGGGAGACGTGAATAAATGTCTGCTCACCCCAGTTAGGGAACCAACAACATACCAAAGACAGGACACCATCAAAGCCCAACTTGGTGAACCAATGAGTTTTATTGGGGTTACTCACAGGAGTTTAGGTGAGTGATTACTTACAAGAACAGAAGTGACTCAAAGATAGCTGTATCACCAAAAGCCTGCCCCTGCACAGGTGATAGTTCATGAAAGCAGGAAATCTGGAGAATACTGCACAACCTACAGACAGCTCGATGGGTTGGAGGGTGTCCTTTCCAGGTAGCTCACTTGGTCTGAGTCTCTTCCAGGCAGCTCAGCTGGTTTCAGTTTCTTCATGGTGGCTGACCTGG
>NW_008458458.1:0-687 GCF_000622305.1 Nannospalax galili
TCCAGTGACCTGCTTCCTCCAGCATGGCCACACCTCTTAAAGGTTCCGTGACTCTCCCAAACAATGCACATTGGGGACCAAGTTTCCAAATACCTGGAACCTATAGGGGACATTCTCATTCAAATCACCACATATAGTATGGGCTTTATATTCATTGGATAATATCAAAATAATAATTTACTATGAGTTTAACTACTCCAATTTGGTTTGTTTAAGAAATACCTTTAAGGCATTTTTTTCTTATAATACTGGTGTATAGGTGCGTGTGTTTACATATCTTTTTAAATTTTGTATTTATTTTTTATGTGTATGAGTATTTTGCCTGCGTGTATTTAAGTGCATCCATGTCATGCAAAGCCCACAGAGACTGGAAGAGAGCATCAGACTCACTGGAACTGGAGTTATGGGTGGTTGTTAGCTGATATGCGGGTGCTTGGAATTGAACCCAGGTCCTCTGGAAGAGCAGCCAGTGCTCTTAAACTCTGAGTTATCTCTCCAGCCCCTATATATCTTTTTAAAAAAGATTTCTTTACCCAGGCATGGTAGGGCACACTTTTAATCCCAGCACCCTGGAGGCAGAGGCCGGTGGCTCTCCATGAGATCAAGGCCAGCCTGGTCTACATAGTGAGTTCAAAGCCAGTTGGGGCTATAAGAAGGCCCTGTCTCAAAAAGACCCCCCCCAAAAAA
>NW_008458459.1:0-671 GCF_000622305.1 Nannospalax galili
GGAAGGAAGGAAGGAAGGAAGGAAGGAAGGAAGGAAGGAAGGAAGGAATCCGGCCTTTCAGCTTTAAACTCAGGACTCAGGAGACAGAAGCAGGCAAATCTTTGCATTCCAGGTCAACCAGAGCTACATAGTGAGACCTCCTCTCAAAAAAAGGGGAAAAGGAAGAGCAGGCTGGGGATGCAGTTAGTAAAGGACTTGCCTAACATGCACAAAGTCCTGACTTCGATCCCCCATGTACCTGTAATCCCAACACTCAAGAGGTAGAGGCAGGAGGATCAGAAGTTCAAGATCAACCTCTGCTACAAAGCAAGTTTGAGGCCAGTCACAGCTACATGAGACCCTGTCTCAAACAATACAAATGTCCATAAATAAATAAATAAATACAAAAGCAATAAGATGTGTATACTTTACCAAGTTCAGAAAACATGGCATTCATCTTTTAGATGTTTTTGGAACCATATTAAGGCTCAGCTTTCCTCAAGGATGCACATAAACCAGGTCTCAAAAGAAGCCTGGGGGCCACCAAGACAGCTCAGTGGGTAAAGGTGCTTGCTACCAAACTTGACACACTCCTGACTTTGATTGTCCTGGGCCCATATGGTGAAAGGAGAGAACTATATGCACCATCACACCACACACACACACACACACACACACACACACACACACAC
>NW_008458460.1:0-687 GCF_000622305.1 Nannospalax galili
TCACAGTCACAGAAAAGAAACTAAGACTCACAAGGGTTCTAAATTGCAAGCATTCAGCTGGAGACATGGCCTAGTAGCTAAGAGTTCTTGTCGCTTTCACAGAGGACCTGAGTTTGAGTCCCAGCACCCACATGGTGGTTAACAACTGTCTGTCACTCCAGTTCCAGGGGATCTGATACCCTCTTCTGACCTGCAAGGGCATTGCACAACAGGTGAATTACACACATGCAGGCAATACATTCATATACATAAAATAAATAATAAATTAAATAGCTTTTAAAGATAAATTGCAAACATTATAGGTGGAAACTGGACCCTACGTCCAACTTAGTGAATGTCAGAGCTCAGAAACACAGTGCACTGTGTAAAACCTGTTGGTTGCATTGTTAACCATGTATCCGCCATTCCAAGTCAATGAAATGTCTGAATGGAGGAATTCCTCCATTAATATAAATTTAAATATTCCACTAAGTCACTGGGAAGACAGTAAACTGTAATGGAAAAATGACAAATACTGAAAACGCAGTAAGATCATTGTTTTAGTTTGTTTTCCTGTTCCTGAGACAAACACTATCACAGAAAGCAGTTTGGGGGAGCAAAGAGTTTATTTCTTCTTACAACTTATAGTTCATTATTGAAGGAAGTCAAGGCAGGATCCTGGAGCAGAAGCCACCGAGGACCCCTGGT
>NW_008458461.1:0-688 GCF_000622305.1 Nannospalax galili
ATTATACCTTCCCAACTGTCCTGGGGCATTAATGGGTCAGGACCTATCGAAAAGCTGCAGGCCCAGATAATACTAACTCCCATAACCAAGCAACACTGACCCTGGGCAAAACAGAAGCAAAAACCATTGTCTCATGGCTCCCCAGGGAGAAGAGTGGTACCTCTTCAGTCTCATAGAAAGACCACAACAGGGACCTCAGCTCCCTTCCAGGTGCCTGGGATATAGGCTGAAGACAGTCCTCCCAGACCAGCCAGAACATACTCTCAGTAGTAGTAGAACTAAAGCCAGGGGTTGGGCCCACCGCCACAAACGTTATTTCATATACTGCAAGGCATAGATTGGGGTCCAGAAGCATCTGGAGAGACTTCTAAAATAAGAGATCCTCCACCCTTCCAGATGTCCTGGAACATACCTCTCTTGGCAGTCCAGAATCCAGGAATAGACAGTCCAGAACCTACAAGCAGTAAACCAGGCTACCGATACCCTACAGCCAGTCGTCCATAACCCTACACCCTCCTGGGTCTCCTTTTGTTACCTGCCCTCTTTACATTTCTGGACGCCTTTTTCTGTAGCCGCCTGGCCCCTCAGAATCAACTGATCTTCACCTTCCAGTGGGAAAATCCTGAGAACACAGACAAAGGCCAGTGTGTTGGGGGCCTCTGTTATGTGAAGTAGAAGTCTCTTCATA
>NW_008458462.1:0-687 GCF_000622305.1 Nannospalax galili
ATTTATTATTTTTATTTTATGTGTATGGGTGTATTTCTGGAATGTGTATAAGTGCACCTGTGTCATGCAACACCTGTGGAGGTCAAAAATTCTCCTAGAACTTGAGTTTTGGACAGTTGTTAGCTGCCATGTGGGTTCAGAGAATCAAACTCTGATCCTCTGCAAAAGGATCTTTACCATTGAACCATCTCTTCAATCCTCTACCAAAAACTCTTGAAGAACTGTCATATTCTGGGCACACAATACATGAGGTCTAATGTAGAACACAAAGAAATCAACAGATCGTCTACTTAGGGCCATCTGATCTTGTAATGACATTCCCACTGCATGACGAAAGCACAAAGATGGTACATCCATAAGGGAAACATCAAAGAGGACACACAGATTCAGTTTAAGATTCAGGGCTCCACAGCTGTACCTCTGGAGACCTTGGCAGTGTGTTCTCAGGGCCATACATCTTTATAAGTTGAAAAGTATATAGGTATTTTTGTATTTGTAGTCTTAAAGAAAGCTATTGACTTTATTGACTTTGTATGTTGTTTTGTGCTCTGTAAAAATCTGGATCTGCCTCTAAGAGCTCATGGCAATTGTCCAGAAGGCTGGGTCATGATGAGAGAACCAATGGAAGTGGGTGGAGGCAAATTAACAAAGGTGGCTGCCCATGAAGGATGCTGGTCCAGCACAGAG
>NW_008458463.1:0-688 GCF_000622305.1 Nannospalax galili
GGGAACAATCCCTTCCTTTTCATGACAGCATTGAATATTTTTTATGAAAGGCCAGAAAAATAATGTTGATTTGAAGTTAGAATCAGAGGAAGTAATAAATGGTAGTTAGTTGGTAGGGCACTGAAAGCTAATCATCACCGAACTACATTTTGGGCAGGAAGTCTATCTCTACTCTTTCCCTCTAGTATTTAGAAGTTGTGATCTCAACTCAGAAACAGATTAAAGGTGCAAAGATATCAGTTACTATTTAAGGGGTATGAATTGGCTGTACTTAACGCTGTTGAATCCTTTTGACCCAGGGATGGCTTCATATGAGAGTAAGAGAGAGCATACTTGTTTTGGCTGATCTTAATAAGTGCACTCCGAGGGCAAAATTCCTGTAATAATATCAAAAGAGTTCACTTAGTTTAACTCAGGAAAGCCTCTAATTTATATAAAATTTTATTCCAGTGCAATATAGTATGAGTTAACAGTCATTATTCTATTCAAGGTGACACTTAAGAGAGCAGGCTAAGTTCAGAATTTTGTTTGATCATTGTTTGCCGAATTAAAATCACTGTTAATTCCTCTTTGCCATTCCTTCCACTTCTAGATCAACTGCCAAGTTTATCCACTTCAAACGCACACATAGTACATACACATTGATGTAAGCACTTCCTTTCTACCTTTGTCCCAGCCTCAGCCATCT
>NW_008458464.1:0-688 GCF_000622305.1 Nannospalax galili
GGTGAGGTCCAGGTTTAGTGAAATACCCTGTCTCAAGGGAATAAGGTGGAGCGAAATAGAACAGGATCCATCACATCCTCTTCTGGCTTCCACATATGTGTGCAGATACATGTACTACCCCCCCCACGTGTATATAGGTATACACACAGTTATTAGAATCCAATGGTTGGAGTCCACATTATCTCATTATTCAGAGTGCTATGTTCAGACTGACACCATTTAAGATTTTAAAAAAAGCAATTTCCCAAAACTTCATCAATGCAATTTCTATGAGTCTGTATTTGTAATGTGTGGATGCAAATGCAGAGGAAGATTCAAGAACACAGAACTCAGAGTGGTACCCATAGGGGGTTGGGAGGAAGGCCAAGCCTTATGGTAGATCTCTGCCTTATTTCTGAGGTTCAAACATTTTTGTTTTGCAAGGAAAATCTATTCATCTTTATTGTGTGATAAAAATATTCACAGGGTAGTTTTATTCTTCACTCCACCGTGAATACGGAAGCAATCATTTTTTTTTTTCATTTATGAGTGACCACCTGACAGCTGTCTGCTTCTGGCCTTCATCTGATTTTTAACATTTTTCAGAGTACTCCTATTTCCTTACATTCTCTCTGAGAATCTTGTAAGCTGTAAGGCGCATAAAAGAGTAAATTCATTAGCAACTTGACAGAGAAATGATTCTTTGAAT
>NW_008458465.1:0-687 GCF_000622305.1 Nannospalax galili
GTGGACTACATGAAATTGGGTTGGGAATAGAAAGAAGGTACAGGCAGGGAAAAGGATCTAAATAAGACCAAAATATATTGTATGTAATTCACAGATACTGTAGTTTTACCCCACCTCCAAACAAAAGTCTAAATTATCCCACGGACTTGATGTCAGGGAACATCCAGGGGTTTCAGAGCTTCAATTTGACCTACCATAACCCATGAATGATGGAAGCACAAGTTAAGTAGCTGTGGAAAGCAAGAGGGTTAGATACTGACAAGCCAAATGATGCAGATGCTAAGAGGCTTAGCTCAGGGGGAAGTGCATAAGGAGAGGTGGCCTTGCGGTCTTTGTCTGGGAACAAATCTCATCAACTGAGAATAAGCCCGGAGTTTTATAGCACTGGGCCCGAGGCCAGAAGGTGGATCAAATTCTGGAGCCAACTCTCTGTCATTCACTGCTGTAGAGCATGAAAATTCTGAAATTCCAGGTGTGCGAACAGTACCCACAGCTGCATCCTCCACCAGGGTGATTTAATCAGGGAGACTTGAAAGTATGAAGTCAGACCCCCTGACTATACAGACAGAAGTGCCACAGTTGCTTTCCACACTCATTGCACTTGGGAGACATCCCCTCTGTACTAGTTTCTTTTCAATTGCTGTGACAAAACACTCTGACCAATACTGACTTGGGGAGGAAAGGGTT
>NW_008458466.1:0-688 GCF_000622305.1 Nannospalax galili
GGACAACATTCAAGTCATAAGAAATAGAGTACACCCCCCACCTTGCCCCTTCTCTTCCTTATCCTCCCAACATACTACAGTGTTCTATGTGATTCATGACTATTTCACCTTGATCACAAGTTGACTTCTTAAGGAAGCAAAGTGACCTTGTATACACCCTTGGGTTATTTGGATATAATATATGACCGCTCATCATGCTGTAGGAGAAGATTCACAAGTATTCATAAGAACAGAGAGAAGAAGATATATTGACAAAGTGCACTTGACCTAACTTCAGTTAGGTCCCTGAAACCTCTGCTGTGCTCATCTATGTCCTTATTATAAAATCCACTTTTCATAGGGAACCCTGACAGTTTAACAAGAACCTCATCAATTTTATTGGATGCTGTTGCGGCAAATTCCCCCCTGGGAGACCCGGATGCACTCTCTGGGATCCCAGGGCCACATGGTCCTAATGCAGACTGACAAAACTGACATCATGCATTTCACTTGGGTTTTCATATAAAGTTTACGAAGTCTGTAAGAAAGTTACTTACAAAGGCATACACCCATGTGCTCTTTCCCTACATCTCATCTAGGCTTTTAGATCCACTGTCTGCCAGTGGTCCACCCAAGATGGCGACTGTCCCCAAACTTCCTTAGACCCTCCTCCTCATACAATTGAAGCTGACCAATTGGGAGAGGGGGG
>NW_008458467.1:0-688 GCF_000622305.1 Nannospalax galili
TTTTTCCATACTCCTGAGGACCTACACTGAATATCTTAGTTCAGAAGGTATGTCAAATGAGAAACACACATCAGCCTAGAGCATGTGGATGGAGGGACACAGCCCACTTCCCAAACACACACTTGCAAGCGTAATTTTCTTTTTTACATAATATTATTTTTATCCCCTCATTTAACAACCCACACAACAGGGACTTTACCATATCTTTTTCTGGGCAGAGCCCCTCCCTCCCGCATTTTTTCAATGGCTTAGCCCGTTAAATGAGGGAGGTTTATTCCAGTGTCCCTTAGTGCCTCCACGGGTAGTTTTTCATGTCAAATATTTTTTTCATGGTAATAAGAAAACAACTCGAAGTGTGTTTAACACAGCAGCCAAGGTGTACCCAAGGGGTGCAATTAGCAAAGGCAAGCACAGCTACACTGCTTTACAAAAGAAAACAGAAAGATGCCAGGAAAAGGTGGATTCAAAATGGTCTTTCCTTCTGAGGTACTCAGTGATATTGACTGTGGTTCTGATAAATGTGGAATCAAACAGGGGCTCCTTCGCCTGGGCCAAGCTGCTGTCCTCTCACCATCAGCAGCACTCGTAGGGACTGGTACCACTGAGATTTGCAAAACCCTAGTCAGGTATTGGGTAATGATGACATCGGATATTAACAACTTCTAACTTCTTTTTTAAAGGAATAAGT
>NW_008458468.1:0-688 GCF_000622305.1 Nannospalax galili
TTTTTTCAGAATCCCTGTCTTTGTGCTCGATCACTGATTTTCCCTTTATCAGCATCAAAAGCCCAACTCAAGAAGGGTCTTCTGTCACCTCTCTTTTGTTCTCTTCTTTGCTATCTGACTTCTCCCAATGATTCCAGAAAGGGCTCAATAATAATACCGATATAATTTCTGTTTTCTTTACCCTTCAGCCTCCCAGCTTTGAGCATCAGCACACCAACACTTCTTTCCCCTCTCTTTTCACCAAATTTCTCTACTGGATTGAAGTCCAATTCAGAGGATTAGCCTCCTGTCTCTTGATGCAGTTCCTCTCATACCTGCAGTCTTCCTCTAGGCTCCCAAGTCAGCCTCAAATCCCTTATCACACATAGCAGTGACCAGCTGTGTCTGTAACTGCGTGCTGATGCCTCTGCCCTGATGTTCTACTCCCAGTGCTTCTAATATTTGCTCTAGGTCTTTGACTATTCCCCAAACATCCCCATACTCTCATTGTGGACCCCACCTGTCAAGCAAGCATGCCACTCCGTATCACCTATAAGAAGATGACCAAACCAGGATTTCCCCAACTGACATCCCTTCACCTGGATGGTCTCACCTTAGTTACACATCTTACTATTTAGTACACTGTGCTTCCCATGATACTGCTGCTAACACCACAGGCTCTATAGGGATGCACAATATGTTAATATTT
>NW_008458469.1:0-681 GCF_000622305.1 Nannospalax galili
AGGTGGCCAGTCCTAAGCCACACATCTAGAATGCAACCTTAGAACACTGTAGATGAAAATTCAGAAAGGGACAAGAAATCTGCTTCTAATTAGTGTATTCTAGATGTGAAAAGTTGTTGCACCAGTGAAATTTCACAGCGTGGTAGCCTAACAAGATCTCTATAATGACAAAACCAGTTACATACCAGGGTAGAAGGAGGGAATTTCATAGGATCCCACCTCAATGTAAAGAGATATAGACAATAAATATATGCTGAGGGAAGAAGGGAGATAAGGAGGGAGGGGTAGAGGGAGGATCACTATTCTCCAGGGTTCCTGACAGGTTATCTGATCCTAAGTGAGCAGGTCTAAACACAGGTGCTCTCAAGTATTACTAAATGAACTCGAGGCACACACACACACACACACACACACACACATATACATATATGTATATATAATATTTAATGCATGTGTATATAAATTTATGTATGTATACATTTATTTATGTATGTATAACAGAAATAAATAAGAGGACAAGCAATTGAGAGGGAGTTGGGGACATGGGAAGAGTTGAGGGACTGAATGGGGTGCTAATGCAATGACAATAATCGTATAAAATTCTCAAAATAAAATAATTTAAATGTAAAACAAAAGAAAACAACAATTACCTGCCAAACTAAAAAGTTTAAATATAATTTT
>NW_008458470.1:0-688 GCF_000622305.1 Nannospalax galili
TTTTTTTTTTTTTGAGTATTTTACCTGCTCGTATGTAAGTGCACCACATGTGTGCAATGCCTACTGAGGCCAGAAGAGGCCACTGGATCCCTGGAACTGGGGTACTGGAAACTGAACAGAGGTCCTCTGGAAAAGCAGACCATGCTTTTAATGGCTGAGCTATCTCTCCAGCCTCAGAGTGGCTTATTTGTAATAAAAGAGTAAAACATATAGTAAGTGCTACAGAGAAAAATACAGTTACTATATGTGTGCAGTTGATTGCTATTTGAAGTAAGGTGATCAAGGAAAGGCTCACTTTTGGTGACAAATGGCTATAGACTTGAAAAGGGTAAAGGGGAGAGCTACACTTTGTAAAGTATATTCCCAGTAGTAAAAAAAGGAAGTGAACAATAACAAAAATCTTGGGTCTTCTTCCAGTATGCTTTGTTATATTATCTACTTTCAGAGGTTGGAGTGTCTCCCCCGCCCCCAACCCCTCAATTGTCCATGATTGCAAAGTGTCAAATATCTACCTATATTCCAGAATAATCTTCTGAGTTTCAGTCTACCAGACATAGCCATGTGGTTATGACACAGATAACTGACATTAGCATGTAAATGTTTGCCCAAATTTGTTCTCATGTTTGTATTTCACAAAGGATCATTATTTACTCATTTGCTTAAACCAGGAAATTTCTTCCTTTTTCTT
>NW_008458471.1:0-679 GCF_000622305.1 Nannospalax galili
ACACACACACACACACACACACACACACACACACCTCAGTTTGTAGTCTCGGCACTTGCAGCCCCAACAGTGGCAACTTTCTTTTTCGTTTCTAATTGAATTTTTATGAATTTCATACAGTATATTTTGATCATATTTAGATCCCCTACCCTGCCTGCACCCTCCACTGTCTCCTGCCCAATTTCATGCATATATATAAAGGCCTATAGAGTCAGACTTGTGTCCCCAAATGCCCTTCAGTGTGGGTCCATCCACCAGAGCCTGGTCAACCTACCAAGAGTCTCACCCTTAAACAAGACTAACTCTCCCCTCCCAGCAGCCATCAGTTGCCAATAGTTCCTCAGGTAGAGCTGGGGTTTGTTACCCACCTCCCCATGTTCAAGTTGTCTGACTTGAGCTTATATGGTAATTGTGCATGCTGTCACCATTGCTGTGAGTTCATATGACTAACCGACCAGCTGTCTAGAAGACTCTGTTTCCCTCTGGCTCTTAGAATCTTTCTGTCCTCTCTTCTGCAATGATCCCCGAGCCTTGGGAAGCAGAAGTTTGATATAGGTGTCCTTTTCAGCGATAAGCGTTCTGAGGCCTCTTAGTCTCTGCACATTAGCCAGTTGTGTGTCTTCATGTCAATCACCATCTGCTGCATAAGGAAGCTTCTTTGGTGAGAGTTGAGAGATGC
>NW_008458472.1:0-688 GCF_000622305.1 Nannospalax galili
CTTAGCCCAGATTGAGGCTCTGATTAAGGGGAAATCATCTGCAGAGGCCCAAAAGGCACTCCAGGCTGCAGAAAAGAGGCAAGAGGATCTTGAGAAACTTGCCACACAAGGTCTTTGCAAGAAATCACCCGACCTACTCTATTATGTTCTCCAAACTCCCACCATTCGTGCTTGGAGCCTTAACTGCCCTCTATGAGCATAAGGTCTTCATTTAGGGCATCATCTGGGACATCAATAGCTTTGACCAGTGAGGGATAGAGCTGGAGAAGTAGCTGGCTAAGAACGTTGAGCCTGAACTTGATGGCATCTCAGCAGTGACATCCCATGATTCTTCTACCAATGGGCTGATCAGCTTCATCAAGCAGCAGTGAGATGCCAAAATGGAATAAGCTCTGCTGTAGCCCCTATTGAGTGGTCCTCTTTATCCTTTCTCACCAGTCCACTGCAAGGTCCTGCCCCTTCCTGCCCAGAGTGCCACTTCAGTGGTGGGCTTGAAAAACAAGCCTTTTGGGAGAAACTAATCTGGAATTGGCACCCACTCACCCCCATGTGTACCCTCCCTATTTGATGACCCGCTGATGTTCTTCAGGGCAACTGACCTTTGCTCCATGATTTGTATCCAGTTAGAATAAAAATGCCAGAGAGGAGGCAAAAAAGAAAGAGAGGGAGGGAGGAAGGGAAGGAGGAA
>NW_008458473.1:0-688 GCF_000622305.1 Nannospalax galili
TCTCTCAAATAGAAATTATGTCATAGTAATAATCACCAATTTTAAGATAAACTTTTCTTTACAATATTGCATAAGTCTCATTACAAGAACTGTACCGATTGAATATATTCTAAATTTGTTGATACCTGTTCCTCAGTATCTAAATAGGAATGTAAAGCATACACCAAGAGCTACCATGTGCACTGAGAAGCAGTCAGAATCAATCAATAACCCCATCGTTTATCACATTTGCTTCTCTACCTATAGAGCCTCTCTCTGCTCAACTGCATCCAGTTGCTCCTGCATTCTCCTTCAAAGATTCTCCAGAGTTCAGGGAGATAACCAGAGGACCTGTCATATTTAGGAATTTGAACTCAGAGATAATGAAGGTCCTGAGAGCAGAAATAGCAGAAGTCCCCAGTGTGCAGAGATCTCTCCTGCATGCTCAGTGGAGGAACTAGGGCAAGGTAAGGAGAAAGTCCAGAAATGCAGTTTAATGAAATGTAGTTGACACATGTTCCAACGCCCCCTCTAGCCCCTTAGCCATCGACTCCTTCTTATCTCTGATGCACCCACACACATGCAGAGGTGCTGAGCCATGAAGCTGACAGATGTTTCTCTTAAGCACTGTTAATTCACTATGAGTTTTGGACACAGAGTCACCCACAGAATTTCATAAGTGCACACCTTTCTATTATTTCTTGGGAAA
>NW_008458474.1:0-688 GCF_000622305.1 Nannospalax galili
GGGTTTAAGTATCTACTGAGCCCCTTCTTGGCAGAACAAACTGGAGTGAGACCCTTAGCTTTCCCAAACCAGAGTGTCTATATAAAAAGGGTGTACTAGCAGCTACCACTTGAATAAAAGTAAGGATGACTTGAGGGTTATTGAATGCTGTTGGTACTCAGTAAACGGTTCTCATTGTTGACTGATACTGATAGTTACCTCCTGAGCGAGTATAGGAAATCTGTGGAGGGAGGGAGATTCATACAAAGGCCACATTAAAAATAAATTTCAGTCTTGGCAGACAGTGAGATGCAGACTGTGAAACATATTAGGAGGCTAAATGTGAAGCTGGTCTTTGTTTTCACCCACATACACTGTTGAGGAAGAACCTGCCGGTGGACCATTCAGGATGCAAGCTGGATTGTGCTCCCCACCCACCCAGTCAGGATTCTTATTAAAGAAGAAAAATATGCTGCTTTCATTTATTTATTTTTTTGGAGAACATTCCAGGCCAAAACTCTGATGGTTAGAATAATGCAGGTGTTACAGCTTTTTCCTCATACAAGAGAAAATAACCTGGGAGGCAATAAATTCAAAGATGGTATTGCAAAATATGATTAAAAATATGTATTTTGAGGCTGGAGAGATGTCTCAGTGATTAAGAACACTGGCTTTTCTTGCAGAAGACCCGGGTTCAAATCCCAGCACC
>NW_008458475.1:0-672 GCF_000622305.1 Nannospalax galili
AAAAAAAAAAAAAAAAAAAAAAAGGTTAAAGAGGTTTCTATTTGGTAGAAAACACACTTTTTTTTTCCCTTGTGGTTTTGAATGAGGAGGCCCAGGAACTACAGTCTCTTCATGTCACGAGGACTGAATGAGGGAGTCTCCCTGTGAGGCTGTCAAGGACCGCCAGTCAACATTCAACTCTTTGCTCAGTGCTAGTCTGAGCTCTCTCCCAGCCTGTGCCCATCAGCTCCTTTACTTCCCATGTGATGGGTTGCAGCGGTCCATGTGGGCCATAGCAACAATCAAATATCTGAGTTCCTCCAGAGTGCCCAAAGTATGCCAAGCATTTCATGCATCTAAGATGGTTAGTACAGGGTCCCTACATCCAGAATGTACCACTCCCACAGCCAGCAGCATGCCAGGGGGCAGAAGGGAGCAGCAGATGGTACAACCAACAGGGTTGATTCTGCAGTGACTTAGACATAAGGACACAGGCCAGGAGACATAGACAGGCATGTGTTTCAAATGTGATTAACAAAGGTTTTTATGCCAGGAAATATTTTTCTGTAGAGAATCCTGGCTGTCTTTCCAATGTTAATGAGACGAATTCACCAAAGCATTTGAATTACAATTTTATATTTCTATGCTTTACACACACACACACACACACACACACACACACACACACACACA
>NW_008458476.1:0-688 GCF_000622305.1 Nannospalax galili
GAGTGAGACTTTCAAAAACACTGAAAACAAAACATAACTGGTTTAGAACTGTTCTCTCACATGAAACTTTGTTATAGTATTTAGTCACAAGAATATGAGTTCAAAGATCACAGCCTTTTTCTGTGAAAGACCAAGTAGTAATTACCTTAGGCTGTACAAGTCCTAGCCTCTGTCCCAGTCACTCAGCTCTGGAAGCAGCTGAAAGCAGTATACAGTAGCTGTGGACATATCTCAGTAGTCACATACAGATTCAAAACTGTTTCAGAAACCGTTTTAAATACTCCAAATTAATTTTTAAAATCAAATCAGAAATGGTTAAGTTGCTAAAGAAGTTGAAGAATGGTAATTGTCGTTGACTCCTGGAGGGAGTGTGTGCAAGTGACTTGGTTAACTTAAATATGTGCGTGTTCTGTAATGTATCAGCTCTGTGTATACATGAGATTCCTAGAGATAGTGTTGTCCATCTCTATTAGAAAACTTTTAGAAGGCATGCATATAATCATTAATATATAAAGTAAAAGATTGGACAAAAAGCATTATATTACTCAACAGAAAGACAGTAAAACCATCATGAAAATCTGGATAATGTTTAAAATTTTGGATATTGGTTACCACTGGGAAAGAGAGAGGTTTAGGAATCATTTTGGGGTTTTAGCCTTAGGGCAATTCACTGTGCTTAGACGTTTTA
>NW_008458477.1:0-688 GCF_000622305.1 Nannospalax galili
GACAAGCAGGCCCTGGGACAGAAAAGATGGCCAGGAAACTGTCCCATAGTGTATTGGGGCGGGGGTGTGGGGGGAAGACAGGATGAGTCAGTAAATGCAAAGGTTTTCTGTGTGTCATGCCCTGGATGTGCATGGGAGGAGACGATGAGCACTCCCCTTAAGGATCTACATCCAATAATTAGACAGATGCAAATATTTATGTAACTTTACCCCAGGACATCATGTGTTCAGAGCCAGAAGCGCTGTGTGGAAAGGTTCAAAAAGGGGAGATTGTTTCCCAATGAGAAAGGCAGAGCAGCATTTGAAATGAGCCATGAGGGCTGGGTAGGATTTCAGCCAGTAGAGTTGGGGAAGGGCACGCCTGAGGCGACAAGGTGAGAGCTGCGTCTTCTGGAGCCACAGTGAAGGGGCAATGAAGAAGAAACTGACCAGAAAGGTGAGGCCTGTGTTCAGAGAGCTTGTGTACTGAGCGATGCCATCATGGACAATGGGGGCGTTTATGGAAGGGAGAGGACCCACATGGCCCACTAGGAAGCTACAGAAGATCAGCTATTTTCAAATCCCAAACTTCATATGGAAGCACAAAAGACCCCCAACCAGCCAAACCAATCTTACTAACGCCCCTACCCTTCTCTTTGGGAAACATACATGGAGGACTTAAACTAAATGAATGATGCTGATGAATGAA
>NW_008458478.1:0-688 GCF_000622305.1 Nannospalax galili
CAATTTGTGGGGAACCAATAAGACAAAATAAAAACATCTGGGCATGGTTGTACTTGCCTTTACTCATAGCACTCAGGAGTCAGAGGCAGGTATATCTCTAAGAGATTGAAGCCTGTCTGGTCTACATAATGTGTTCCAGGCAGCTGGGGCTACAGAGAGACACTGTCTTAAAAAATATTGTTGAAGAAATAAAGATCTTGATATCTAATATGAGAAAATTAGGGACAGGTGTGAAACATATGATAAGCCAAAACTTAAAAGACTCATGGATGTATCAGTCATGTTTCAAAGATGACTAAGTCCACAGTCACAAGCCAAGAATGTACATCCCTTAGAACATGGGCCAGTACAAAGAACAAGGTAAGGAAAGGGGAAATGAACAAGTAAAGGGATTTGAGGATGGAGCTCACTCTTTCTGGATGACAATTAGCTAGAATTGTCAAACAGAACTTGATAATCAGCACTCACATAAATTCAATGTATCATTGTAATTCAATATAATGATCTGAAGAACTACTAAAGCATATTTGTCCCTCTTTCACCCATTTATTTATATATTCATTAGTAATAATATATATATATATAGACTGCCCTGAATTCTGTGTATGAATCCTGAAAATAAGGAGAAGGAAAAAGAATAGATCCAAGCACATACTTATTTGTAAATAACAGCATTTAAGTACTCAGT
>NW_008458479.1:0-688 GCF_000622305.1 Nannospalax galili
TTAATGGAGAAAATCGTGAACTCAAGGTGCTTCCCACGGGGCTCTTGGGCAGCACAGGACTTTCTGTCTTGACTTCTTTCTTTGCGTGACTCCTGGGAGAGTAAAAGCAGATCTCATTGTTTCCCTCTCTCAGTGGCTGGCTGCTGTTTCTCTGCAGCCAGTGCCTGTGGGCTTAAGGGTTTTGTTATAGGATTTGAGGCTAGCCTTGTTTCATGCACAGATTCTTTGAAACTTGGATAGCAAAGGAGGGCGGACACCATCAAGGAACACCCAGCAGTCGCTCTTATTCTGGCTGTCCTCAGCTGCTCTGAGTTGGCTTCTCAGGACACTCTTGGGGTGGGGTTAGAACTAGATGAAAGACTGACCCTGTCAGCCTTGCCTATAGCTGTTCTCTTTGGGTTTGCTCACCAGGGTCAGCTGTGGCCTTCTTGTCCTGCTGGCTGTTGACAATCTCAGAGCCTCTGCCGTTCCTTCCCTCCACCCTCAAGTGGCAGCCTTGACCTAGAATCCAGATGTCCATGGTAGTTTTCTATTGCTGCTGGAGCAAACGACCACACACTTAGTAGCTTCATATAACATAGTTATTTTCTGGAGTCAGATTCATGATTCTTCAGGCTAAAGGCAAGATGTGGCAGAGCTGTGTTCCTTTCCAGAAGATGCTCTAGATCATCCATTTTCTTGCCTCTTG
>NW_008458480.1:0-688 GCF_000622305.1 Nannospalax galili
ACACACACACACACACACACAAATGAGAAAATTATTCTTAAGAATTCATTTTATAATGAATGTTTGGCATGGAACTTTGAACACATAAAGCACATGATCTACCACTGAACTGCTGACTGCAGTCCAACAATGAACTCTTCAACACTACGTCTGAAAAGAAAATGACAACTTTGACTCAGTTTTTAGCAGAAAACTTGAGGTCCAGAGAACATAACTATTACAGGACTCTAGCTAAAATTAGTCACTGAGATGATCTGATCTGACATCGAAACCATTTCATTTATCCCATGCTATGGCCGCTTTGCATTTCTTTCAATGTATAATCTTTATGATAGCATATTAAGAAAGTAAAAGTTGGGTGCAGTGGCTCATATCTGTAATCCCAGCACTTGGGAGGTTGAGACAACAGTTCAAGGCCAGCCTGGATCTCATATTGAGTTCCAGGTCAGTCTGGGCTATGGAATGAGATCCTGTCTTAAAGAAAATAATTCTAAAAAGAAAAAACCAAAAAGACAAGAAAAAGGGAGGCTAGGTCAGTAAAGTACTTGCTCTGCAAGCACGATGACCTGGAACTCATGTGAAAAGACAGGCAGCACACACTTGTAATCCCAGGGACCCAGGGATCTTCTGGCCTCCACATATACATGCACATGTACATACAAACACAGACACACACACACGCACACAC